>NW_027633487.1:0-40521 GCF_053919585.1 Euprymna scolopes
GTCAAAATCTCCTTCATAAACGTTTTCTATTTTCGTTGTTTTGTGTACGTTAATTACTATGCGCTCCAAATCATACCTTGTAAAATGAAACTACAAAACAGTAAAAAAAAAAAAAAAAAGGAAAAAATAAATTAAACTTGAATCATAGCCAGAAATTGACGGTTTAAATACTTCAAAATCATTGAAAACCAAACCTGGGTTTTATACCTTCATTTTTTCTTTTCTTAATAAATTGTATATAAAAATGAAATTTACAAAATATATATCTTCATATTTTGTTCATTTTTTAATAAATTGTATGATAAACAAAATATTATTTTACAAAATAAATCGAAATAAAACTAAAGTATTGACAAATAAAATGTATTAAAAAATTAATTTAAAAAATAAATCATCACATTTTATTATTTTTTATAAATTTTATTTAAAAGAAAATAAATTTTACAAAATGAAGGTTTATTCAAAACCTTAAGTATTGACAAAAATAATCTCAACTTGATAGAAAAACAATTCGGCACACTTAAACGGACATTTTTACACAAGGAACAAAATAATGATTACACCGTTTTACAATGACTTAAATCCATTGTTCCTTAGCAGTTGATTTTCTTTTTAAATAATTTCACGTTTAAATCGTGTTTTCCATCTTTTAATTTTGATTCTTTTATATTTTCATATATTTTATTTCTTAATGAATTGAACACACAAAACAAAAGTTGTATCAATTTACTAAAGAAATCTTAACAAACAGAACAATTTTTTCTGTTTTGAACACAAAAAAAAAAAACGAATTAATCCCGATTTTTTTTTTTAATTCCTGAAATGAAAGGTAAGTTTTTTTTGTTATTTTTTACTTTTTAACAATTTAAAAATTCAATAACTTTGAAAACAATTTTAAACATTATTTTCATTGCAATTAAAAAAAAAAAAAATGAAAAATTACGAAAACTCATTGAATTGAACAACTGCTTTTGTATTTTTAGTAAAAAAAAAAAAAGTCTATCACTATAAAGTATAAATGTTGATTTAATCTAAACGTTGAAATCTTCATTGTCTACTGTAGGACATCTAAGAAAAATGCAATTTTATGTTAAAAAAAAAAAAGTCTATCACTATAAAGTATAAATGTTGATTTAATCTAAACGTTGAAATCTTCATTGTCTACTGTAGGACATCTAAGAAAAATGCAATTTTATCCAACCTTTTTAAAAAAGTTACTTTTACCTATAAATAATTTTCACTTGTAAAATTTTCGTAATTTTTTAAAAATATTACTATTTTCGATATATTAGTTAAGTACGTAATAATGTTTTTGCTTAAAACGACATGATTTAAAAAATGGATCGAGTCTATCTTAAAGAAGCACCAAAAAGCTACAATAATTATATTATTTAACCTGACATTTACGTTTTTGTATATATATATATATATATATATATATATATATATACAAAAACGTATATATATATATATATATATATATATATATATATATATATATATATTACATTTTCACCCCAAACAAGGCATATTGCCACTTTAGTGTGGGGAGCTACTATCAGGGGCAACAACTACTGGGGTACTATGTAGGGATTTGGGCAGCAAGATGTCGGTTCACGTTGCACTTGAACTTCTGCACGTCAGTAGAGTTGGGGAAGCAGGGACCTGGAATAGAATTCCAAAGTCTAGCGGATCTGGGGAAGAAACTACTGGAGTAGAAAGGTCTTTTACATCTAGGGATCTCTACAGTGTGGGGATGGGATTTTGCAGCCTGTCAGGTCTGTCGAGGGTGCTCACGTCGTGGGGGCACAAGTGCTTGCAGATTGTTAGAGCATTCACCATTAAAATACTTGTAGAACAGGCAGAGGGATGCAACGCTTCGTCGATGGGACAGAGGCTGAAGCTTAGATGCCAGTTTAGGGCCTATCAGATTTGCGACTCTCTTTTGAACCTTGTCAAGGAGCGAGAGACTAGCAGCCGATGCACCAGCCCAAATATGACAGCAATACTCCATACATGGGGGAATGGTGGCCTTATAGAGGTACAGGATACTTTCGGGTGTTAGTAGTTTTCTTGCACGGTAGAGAGAGCCCACCTTCCTTGCAGCGGCCCTGGCAATGCCTTCAATGTAATTGTTCCAACTGATGTTTCCTGTGAATTTTAAGCCGAGGAGTTTAAAAGATGTACTCTCAGATAAAGAGTCGTTGGCCATTGATATAGGTGGTAGAGAAGGTTTCTTGTAATTATTGAATGACACTAGTTTAGTCTTGGCAGCATTGAACGTGACCATCCATTTTTGTCCCCATTCCACTACAGATTGGCGGTCATCCTCTAGTGCTTCTGCCATTTCTTTAGATATGTGTTCATTTGTTTTCCTGCCGTGCCTGTTATAGAGTGTGGTGTCATCAGCATATATACCCATCTTAGAGGCAATTTTGTCTGGGAGGTCATTTATGAATATCAGGAACAATAGAGGTCCAAGGATAGAACCCTGGGGCACTCCTGCATTTATATCATATTGTTTAGATGTACGAATGTCGAGGACAACCTGGATTTTTCTCTTATCTAAGAAGGATTTAATTTATGTTAAGTATTCTACCAGTGATGCCGTATGATCTGATTTTCCTGAGGAGACCCTCATGCCACACCCTGTCAAAAGCCTTAGATATATCTAGAGCTACCGCTCTGCCCTCCCCCGCTTTGTCAAGTGAATGGTATATACGTTCAGAGATTACAGTAAGGATGTCTCCTGTGGAACGGGCTTGTCTAAATCGATATTGTTGGTCAGTCAGTAGTTTAGCATCTGTAAGGTGATGAACTAGAGCATGGTTAATTAAGGTCTCATATATATTGGCAAAACGTGGGAGGAGGCTAATGGGGCGATAATTTAATGGGTCAGTTCTTTCGACAGAATTCTTGAATACTGGTACCACACAAGCAGTTTTCTAACATCCTGGAAAGCAAAATTCATTAAGGCATTTGTTGTAGAGTTTGGATAGAACTGGAGTTACTTTGGCTGAGCACTTTTTTAATAGCACAGCTTGGATGAGATCTGGTCCACATGCTTTTGAAGTGTCGAGGTTTTTATGATAGCATGCACCTGAGTAGGGGTGATTTTCAGATCGTCTAGCGTGGCATCTGTCCGCATAGGAAATTCAGGTAGGGGGTGGTTGGAAGGGTGTAGTGTTTAATTTGAGGCAAACCGACTGGCAAGCATGTTAGCCTTTTCGGCTGCTGAGCAAACAACCTCGTGATTGTTGGTTAGTAGGGGAATTGTTGATTGCTCATTGTTTACTACACTGTTATAGATTTTTCAGAAGTCATGAGTTCCTAGTTTTTGTGCTTCAATGCATTTTTTAGTGGTTTCTGTCAATTCTATCTTAGCTGTCGCTATTTCTTTCTTAACGTTACTTCTAGCTTCTATGTACTTCTGTCTGTTTGAACTGGACTCATGTTGGTTAAATCTGCGGTATGCATGCTGCCTTTGAGCAATGGCAGTTGCGCAAATCGAAGGAAACCATTGGTGAGAGTGGGGCTTGCTAAAAAATTTCCGCATGGGAACATGCACTTCGATTGCAGTTTTGAACCATTCAGTGGTCTCGTTTGCGCATTGTTCAGCAGGAAGAGAAAAAATATTTGCCCATGGGGCATCTCTGATAAGATCTCTGATGGCTTCCCAGTCAGCCTTTTTATAATATCTCGTTGTTTTGAGCACTGGTTAAATTAGTTCTAAGCCTACGGATATTTGTGAATGCAAGCCTCAAGGGAGGGGGCAAGTTGGATTTGTTTGACCCTAAGCCTGGTTTAAGCTTATTTTTTAGATTTTCAGTTTAGGTAAGGGGGAGCTGAACAAGAGGTTATGCAGAGCATCAGACATGCATCACAAGTAGACCATCAGCTGACCTTTCTCCAATTAGGACTGTGGCCTCAGGAAAGCCCACCAGGGATGAGTGCAGGGTCCCTTTCCATGCGCGACATGGCACTAATAACATCCTGATATTATACAACTGTTGATGGAGCAGCCGCTCTAAGCACTACCAAAGAGTTAGGGCCCCTGTACTACTAGTCATAAACAGCAGGCAGTAACTGTCAATCCAGTACCCTCAACCCATCAGAGGAAGGTCAACCCAATCTAATTCCTCATGCATATATGGTACTCAAGCACTCTCAAGTGCCCAGCTTTAGGGGTGGGGTGTGTCGGGAGTGGGGAAACGGCGTTCATTGCCCTAGACAAGAAACAAGATCTACCACTGTGTGTTTCTGTCGAATCACTGTGATAGTGTCTCTGACCCTGACTAATAGGCAAAGAAGGAGTATGGAAGCCGGGCGATAGACAGAACCTATCTACTCCTTAAGCAATTTAATAATAAAAAAATTCTCCCACTATATCTGTGCCTAAATCAAAACGTAGATTCCATGAACAAAGCTTCTTTCTTAGAACTGCACGCCTATGGAACTCTGTTCCGTCTGCCTGCTTCCCACCTGACTACAACTTGGATGTCTTCAAGTCCAACGTTAACAAATTCCTAACGAACTGCCCCTCTAAGTAAACACTTCATCAAATCTCCACACTTACATACTGTACTTGTAATAACCCTTATCCCTGAGTGGCTTCCGGGCCTTGATAAGTAGTGACCACCGTGTAAATAAAAAAAAGGTTTGCAAACTGGTAATTTGTTTGAGTCACCAGCTCTAGGAAGGTTGTCATCCAAGACTGAAGAGGCGTCTCTCCCCTATGGTTTAGTTTCAGAGTTTTCCTTCTCCTAGATGATGATCTACTGGGTCCGTCAGTACTGAGAGGGTTTGCTCCGCGCCTGGGAGGTGACTTGTTTGTAGTAGACAGTTCCACAGAACAAAATATTCTTACCGTGTCGAGACAGAAAGAACATGTGAAATTGCTCCAGAAAAGGTTTAATATTTATGAAGCAATTCTGGTTTCTGATTGGTTGGTAGCAGAACGTGAATTAATTTGATTCGTCAGTTCTTAGCAGCATCGTTTATAAATAGAATTGTCCGACTGTGTGAGATCATACCCCATTACAACTCTGTTGCAGGGAGACAGGGTAGTACAAGTCAAGGATTCGTCACTTGACACTCAGCCGAACAGGTGAGGGGCCGGGAACCGGCCCAGCACCTGTTGGACTGAGGTACACTGCCTGGATAATACCTAGGAGGTCCACCCTCCCGGGCCTTGCCACCGGGCTTTCCGGTGGGGCCAGTTGATTGCTTGCTGCCTGAGGCGCCCCGACCGGGGAATGCCGACAGGGTTACTCAGACAATTTTTAAAATTGCAGGAGTGCCTCTCCTTTAAGGGAGCCTGCGGAGTTCCCACTTTCCAGGCCTTATGCCAAATATTGCCGATGTGGGCGGCAATTAAATAACTACCCCATTACAACTCCAAAATATTGCAACAGATGATTACTATGATATTTCGCATTGACTACTGTATACTTGTTAATCATTCTCCTCGAATGGCCTCTTGGCCTTGATAAGTGATGACGCCTATGTAAAAATATTTTACAGATAGAATTCATCACTGTATTTCCTCCACAATTTTCTCTCAACTTCGGGCCTGCCTCTCACCAACAGGCTTTTTATTTAAAAAAAAATAACTGACTGCATGTCATTTTCATATGTGTGCAGTAGGCGGTGTGTTCTTGTGCGATTCCATGACACTACACCTTATAAAGGCACAGCTGCGATCTTTAATCTCTCTCTCTCTCAGATCCCACATGAAGGTGAGTTGTATAGCCACAGCGAATTTTAATTAATAATATTTTAACCTCTTCATTTTTATAGAATGTAAAACAAAAACTAAATACTTTTTTGTAAAATATCGAATATGAATTTGAATATTAACATTTAAGAAAGCCAACAACAATATGTTTACTGTACATTTCTTGGTCTTTTGGCTAGGAGCAAAGTGTAGTATCTGTTCTGATACTATACTTCACCTTTTCTGACCTCGATCAGTGGAGCAGGAATCCTTCTAGATTGAGGCAGCTTTTATTTTTGTTATTTGTGTTCTTATTTAGAGTGCTCCTCTTTGGGGAGCTAGATTTTCCCCACATTAAAAACACACCTTATGCCTAACTCTGCTCTCGTGGGGAGGAAAGTAAATAGGAAAAATATTTTTATTGTATCTTTTTTTAATAAATTAGTTGGTGAAATTTTTTTCGAACAGTTAACAACACGTGGGCTTTTATACTCCTTAAGAAACGTAAAAAGCCAAAATATATATTAGCCCCCCCTCCTCACTAATTGCTGAAAAATTAGAAATTGCAGCTAATTACATGCCTGGTTGATCACTAACTGGCCATGAAGTCAGTGTTCATTTTATGTTTAATTTATATAGGAAAGTGATCTCCTCTAAAACCTAAAATATTTATTATTTTTTAATTACTTCAGTTCGTATATTTTAAGGATGTTGAAATATGAAAGCCTTCAAAAGGTACAAATTGAAGATTTAGGGGAAAACTATGCTCGGTTAGATAGTAAAGATTTACAAAAATATTTTTTTATTTCGATTTTTTGTATAACAGAAATGTATTTTGTTTGTGTGAAGGTAGCGTATTTTTAATAGACAATTTTTAATTGATCTATTTTTTGATGGTACAATTTTTTAGAGCAATGTACCGACAACTCTTTTTTTAATTTCTAGAATTATTAACTACTTGTACAACAGAACTTATGTAATTAGTTTGGTTACAATTGTTTAATGATAGAGAATTGCAGCGTCAGTTTAAAAATGTTTCAGCAGCCAATGGTTAATTACAAAATAAGTTTCCTGCATATTTAACATGTACAATTGTCTAGACCAATACATAATATTGTATGTGATTTCTTTCACTAAAAATTTGAATTTTATTTTAATTGCAAATATATTTATTATGAATTGAAATGTTTTACTTTTTACAAATCCTCAAAAACATTTTTAACAATGAATTCGTTTCGCAACTATGGCAGTCGATTAACACACACGTCAAACTTCTACTCACACTGATGCAGTTGATACACACGCTTCGATCTTCTGAACATACTCCTTTTATTGTTCAAGCGTTCGTCATCAGCCAATCGGCGGCCAGAAAAACAGTCACGTGAGGCCTGACGTCATTGCTCAATAATCTTACAAAAATCACAGTCGCCATTTTTAATTTCTGCCCTCCCTGTGATCCTCCCAGCAGGTAAGACAACACACACAGACACGTGGTCGCTTTCTTTCTTCATTCTGTTCTACTTTACAAACAAATTCCCTCCACATGTTCGAATGCTTTTCTAAATAAGTTTTTCTTTAACTAAAAGTTACGCAATCTTTTGAATAGGATGCTCTTGAATTGACTCCCCTTTAAAAGAGGTTCTTAAAAATGAAAACAAATATATTGTCCAACTAACAGTAATAAAACACAGTCTGAAAGATCTGAGTTTTTTAAAGTTAAGCAGTTTCGAACTGTGTCAGGAGTTATTATTATGGACTCATAAGGAGCTTTCACACGGCTTATCAAAGATATTGAATACAAGCTGTGGTGTCCCCTGGAATCTGAGTGACAACAAGTCTCCCTAGATTTTCTAGTACTCTCCGCGTTTGATAACATTTGCAAATCAATTTGCATTATCGCAACAGCTGCTTTCCATTGATTTCTCATTGGCAGTGGCCATTGGTCTTTACTGGAATTTGAGTGGAAATAAGCCTCGCCAAGGTCCCAGTTCTCTTCGCACTTACACAGTGGAGGTCTTGTAAGTGCTCACTCCTAGATCTTTCCTTCTTCCTTGGCGACTTGACTATTTGGTTTCACTTTTTTGGGGGACAGTGATGTAGTAATGGTGTATGGAGTTAGAGAATGTATATGCATGCTGCTTCAATATTCTTGGTTCCATGCAGCACTTCATGTTTTGTCTGTGTAGAAGTTTGTCTGGTCTACACTTTTGGTTCGTCTGTGTTAAGTCTCCACATTCAAGTGTTTTCCTTAATATTTCAGCTGTTTTCATTATTGTTGTTTGCTGCATTTTTTAGTTCTTCCTCTGATTCCAATTTCTCCCATTCTTTTTTTTTTAAGTTTTTCGAGATTGTTCCTAGTGATCCTACTATTATAAATATTATTTTGGTTTTCTTCGTCTTCCATATCGCTTTCAGCTCTCTGGCTAGCTCTGTGTTTTTGCTCTATTTCTACTTTTCTTTCTAGAACAGAAAAGTCTACGATTTGGCAGGAGTTTTCTTTCTTGTTAATTATTACGGCATCTGGTATTATTCTGTGGTCAGCTGGAATTATTATTATTATTATAATTATTATTATTATTATTATTATTATTATCTATATATTAATACGATATCATGTGATTTGGCAGTTAAATATTACGACATCTGGTATTATTATTATTATTATTATTATTATTATTATTATTATTAATTATTACGGCATCTGGTATTATTATTATTATTATTATTATTATTATTATTATTATTATGTCTGTTATTTTCTATGTCACGCTTACATCCGGGTTACTGTTGTTTGTTACAGACTTCCATTTCTTGTAATAAATAATTTTACCAAGAAATCTTCATAAGTTTTGGTTTCGGTTTTGAGTATAGCTGATGGCACTCCAGTAATATATTTTTATAAATAATTTTATCAAATATTCTTCATAAGTTTTGGTTTCATATTTTCAGTTTCAATTTAAGTTGATGTACCCAAGTCCTATTGATATATTTTTTATTTTTGAAATCGCAACTTTATAATATATAAAATCGTTAGAACATTAACTCTATAATAATATATACAAAATCTGCAAGAATAAAAATATATTTAAGCATAAATTATGACCGGGCTAGGTCAGGCGTCCCTGCTAACTTAGATAAATACTTTTGCAGTTTTAATAAAAGAGCTACAAAAATATCAGAACGATTCAATTTATGCTGAACATCTACAGAATGCCAACATCAATATCTTACATATGAATAAGTCCCCTGTGATGTAAAGGTGTTTTATTTTGTCTTAAATTTTTTTCGACCTGCCTCAGCGTAGTATAAACACCCCTAACTTTCGGAATAAACACCCCCAACCTCAAAGTCCTTCTTAACATAAAGAAATAGGGGTGTTTATTCTACAACCTGTTCTTAGAATGAGGAGGTTGGGGATGTTTATACAATGCTAGGGCAGTTATCATGTGGCATTGTAATTGACCCAGCTTTATGTTAAGTCAGCAGCAGCAGAACCCGAGGATATGTAGTGTTTGTATTATTTTATTGGCAACGCTCGGCATTATTTGGCTGTTAATGGCATAGTCTGGGAGAAACTGAGCAAACGCTGAGTTACGTCTGGATCAATATCTGCATGAGTACAGTTTTTTTTTGTTATATTTTTACAAACTTTTTATGATTTAAATACTTATTGATATTAATTATTTTACAGTTTGTTTGTGTTGTTTTTACTTAAGCAAATATATTTAATTTTTTTACTTAAGCAAATATAATTAAAAATTTTTACTTAAGAAAATATAATTAAAAAAATTTACTTTAGCAAATATAATTAATTTTTTTTACTTTAGCAAATATAATTATTTTTTTTTACTTTAGCAAATATAATTAAATTTTTTTACTTTAGCAAATATAATTAAATTTTTTTACTTTAGCAACTATAAATAAAACAAATTTACTTTAGAAAATATTCTTAAATTCTTTACATTAGCAAATATAATTAAAAAAATTTTCTTTAGCATATATAATTAAAAAATTTTACTTTAGCAAATTAAATAAAAAAATTTCTACTTTAGCAAATATAATTCAAAAAATTACTTTAGCAAATATAATTAAAAACTTTATTTTAGTAAATATAATTAACATTTTTTTATTTTAGCAAATATAATCATTTTTTACATTTTATTTAGCAAATATTATGAAAAAACAATTTGTTTGTTTGAGCATGAACACAAATTTTACATCATATTAATTTTCAGGGATTAATACCAGAACAAAACTATTGACATTCTTTCAAATTGTAATAGATTTACTATATGAACCAGTCAGACGCATTTTTCTGTGAAAAGATATCTCTTTAGATTCAGGAAGATTGAACTTTCTTTATGATTTACCGCCCCCCTCAAACCGCAGTTCTAATATTTGTAATGTAAGACCAATCGTTTTTTCTTAGTAGAGAAAAAGAAGCATGCTTTCAACACATGATTATGGTGACCAGGTGCAGCGACTGAAACGTTGTAATAATAATACAAATATAAGAATAATAGTTTGATTAATCAAAATAAATTATATTTTGTTTACAAACAAGTCTTACATGGAGAAATACTAATTATATTTTGTTTGCAAACAAATATTACATTAAGAAGTATTATATTTTGTTTACAAACAAGTCTTACATGGAGAAGTCCTAATTATATTTTTGTTTTTACAAAATATTACATGAAGAAGTCCTAATTATATTTTGTTTTTTGAACAATAACAATTTGTTCATATTTTTTAAGATTATGTTAAGAAATTAGATAATACTGCATGAAATCTATTTTATATATTTATTTTATATTTTCAGAGTTTGCAGCAATCAACAGAAATCAGTTATCTGATAAGAATGGATCTTCAGTTTCCGTTGATGATATAGGAAAATCATAACATATTTGGAATGTCCATATATAAATTTTGTGAAAATATCAGAAAGCAAAGAAATCATAGACCTGTGAAACATGTGACATCAAATTTGATGCAAAGTAATTCAAAACATTGTTCTTGTTACGTGTATGAATTCCTTTCCATATAGCATTACCATCAATGTAAAAACTGTTGTTTAAGAAAAATACAAATTTTATCAATTAAACAAAATAAAAATCCGCTTAAACTAAAATTAGTAAAATTTACGGTTGATAAAATGAAAATATATTTTACTAACAAAAATTAAAAAATGTTTATGTTTTAGAGTTTGTTTGATTTTTTCGAAATAAACTAAAAATCGAAAAATGCATGAAAAATGATTATGCAAACAATCATAAAAGAAAACTTGAAGTCTAAGGCGAAACAAGAAAAATCTTTCTGTAAAAATCTGGTATATCAAAGACCAACAGTTAAGTGAAATAGAAACAAAGGGAAAAGAAAAACAAAAATTTTTTAATAAATGTAGGCTGTTTTTATTACAGAACAGTCATGTTTTTTGTGGAACATTCAAACACGTACTATACTCTAATAATTTTATAAAATTGTGTGCTTTCTAATTACACTTAAGCTTATTTTTCTATATATGCAAAGTATTATGGAAAAAAACTACATTCTTGTGAAGTATGTGGTGCCTGTTTTAAAAAGAAGTCACACTTATCACGACATATGCGAACACATACAGAAGACAAACAACATTCTTGTGAAGTATGTGGTTCTTCTTTTACATTTAAGTCACATTTGTTGCGACATATGTTTACACATACGGGAGAAAAACCATATTCTTGTGAAGTATGTAGTTCTTCTTTTGCTCGAAAGTAAAATTTGTTGCGACATATGTTGACACATACAGGAGACAAACCACATTCTTGTGAAATATGTGGTGCTTCTTTTGCACGAAAGTCACATTTGTGGCAACATATGTTTACACATACAGGAAACAAACCACATTCTTGTGAAGTATGTGGTTCTTCTTTTACAGAGAAGTCATCTATGTTGCGACATATGCAAACACATACAGGAGAAAAACCACATTGTAAAGTATGTGGTGCTTCTTTTACAGAGAAGTCATCTATGTTGCGACATATATTGACACATACAGGAGACAAACAACATTCTTGTGAAATATGTGGTGCTTCTTTTACACGAAAGTCACATTTGTGGCAACATATGTTTACACATACAGTAGACAAACAATGTTTAAACATACAAGAGACAGACAAGGGTCTATAAGCTGGCTAAAGGATGGATCGCTCTACTATGACCAGGAGAAGTTTATAATAGCTGCTCAAAATCAAGGCTTGATGACCAATGCGTTTAAAAAAATGAGTGGTCTCAGCAAAGACAACAAATGCAGGTTCTGCCACACAGAAGTAGAGAGTGTGAGCCACCTGATTTCTAGCTGTAAGGTTCTGCTAGGGGACGGCTACTATATAATGCGACACAATGAAGTATGCAAATATCTCCACTGGACGATCTGCAATAAGTTAAATATCGAATGCAGTAAGAAGTCATGGGAACATATACCCGAAAGAACAGTCGGAAACAAGTCATATACCATCCACTATGACTATGCAATCCCTACAGCCACATACCTAGAAAACGGAGCTATAAAACCCGACATTGTAATATGGGACAAGAAGGAGAAGGAAGCAACCTTGGTGGAAGTTAGTGTCCCGAATGATGCTGGGTTAAACAGAGCTGAGAGGGAAAAGATTACTAAATACCAGGGTCTTATGTATGACATGAAAAGAAACTGGAACCTTAAGAAGATCTCTATCATTCCAGTAATTATAGGAGCAACCGGACTTATGAAAAAGAATTTTACAAACTATCTTACAAATATACCAGGTAAACCAAGTGCAAAGGAGATTCAAACAATTGCACTTAAAGGGACGGTTAGAATCTTAAAAAGATCTCTCGGTTTGAGTGTCTAAAATAGCAGGTGTATGTTTGGCATCTGGTAGGATGCCCCATCCCTGGCTTAAACAAAATGATAAGAAAAATGAAAAAATAGAGAGACAAACCACATTCTTGTGAAGTATGTGGTTCTTCTTTTCCAGTGAAGTCACATTTGTTGGAACATATGCGAACACATACAGGAGAAAAACCCGCCCAAAATGCAAGAGCTGGAGGATTATTGGAGGCCTCTCTTTGAGAACGAGATCACCCATAACAAAGAGGCTCAATGGATCCATACCATTGAGAGGAGCCTAGAAAATAAGCCAGAGATGCCGGAGCCAAAAATAACAGCTGGCACTATAAAAACGAAGCCAAATGGCGTCTCAAATTATAAAAAGCCTGGCATAGACAATCTCCCCAATTTCTGGCTGAAACAACTAACATCATTACATGGGCATTATAGCAGTTGTTTTACCAGAATATTGAGCGGTGAAGAAACCACACCAGAATGGCTATTAAGAGGAGATACAACCCTCATAGCAAAGACAAAAGAAACGCAACGCCCTAATAAATACAGGCCCATTTGCTGTCTCACTACCACCTACAAACCCTTCACTGGCCTTGTTGCGGACAGTATATACCAACACCTCTCCTGCGCCACATATCTTGAAAAAGAACAAGCAGGCTGTAGGAGGGACTGTCTAGGTACCAAAGACCAGCTCTTAACAAATAAAACTATCTTGGAAGACTGTAGGAAGAGACAGCGAAATTTAAGTATGGCTTGGATTGATTATCAGAAGGCTTATGACAGTGTACCACACACGTGGCTTCTACGCTGTCTAGAGCTATATAAGATACACCCGATAATCAAACAGGCCATAGCTACACAAATGAAAATGTGGCAAACAAACATGACATTAAGCCACACAAAAGGAAATATAAAAGTCACGGACGTAATCATCAAGCGAGGAATCTTCCAAGGAGATAGTTTATCCCCTTTACTCTTCTGCTTGGCAATAGATCCGTTAAGCAAACTTTTAAACAAAAACAAATGTGCTTACAATCTAAGCCAGGACCGCCGACAAGACCCAAACAAACGAATTAACCACCTGCTCTTCATGGATGACCTCAAGCTGTATACCAGTTCTGATGCCGATTTAAATGAACTCTTGCAAGTCGTACATAACTTCTCCAGAGATATTGGCATGAAATTTGGACTGGACAAATGTGCCAAGTGCTCCATCAAATCTGGGAAGAAGATCGAAACTGAAAATATACAGCTTGATGAATATACCACCATCAAGGACCTAGAAGGGCAGGAAGGATACAAATACCTTGGCATAGAAGAGAATGATACCATCCAGCATGCCAAGATGAGAAACAAAATTGGATGTGAGTACATACGCCGAGTCAAGAAGATATGCAAAACAGAACTCACAACCAGAAACAAAATAACTGCCATTAACCAACTAGCCATGCCAGTGGTAACATACAGTTTTGGTATTGTCGACTGGCCACAAAAAGACATAAATAGACTAGACACTAAGACACGTAAAATGCTGACAATGTATAAAGTAATATACAGAAACCAGTGTCTGTCTAGAATGTATCTGCCCAGATGGAAAGGAGGTATGGGGCTCTCGGAGATTGACCATCAACATCGTGCAACTATTGTGAGCACCGGACAATATCTGATGAGCTCTAAAAACCCAACTCTCAAGATGGTACACCAACATCAGGAATCAAGAGCCAGTAGAACAACATCCATCACAAAATTGGCCAAACATTTTGGGGAAGACTGTCTTACAAGTGAGACAGAAACAGAAAAGATACCTGCGACTGAAATAGCCAGAAAAAGTCGCCAGAAATACACTAAAGCTTTCCATGACAAGAAAGTTGAAGAATGGGCCAACCAACAACGGGCCAAGTATTTTCTGGACGAATATAACCAAGACTATATTGATAAGGAAGGGTCTATAAGCTGGCTAAAGGATGGATCGCTCCACTATGACCAGGAGAAGTTTATAATAGCTGCTCAAAATCAAGGCTTGATGACCAATGCGTTTAAAAAATGAGTGGTCTCAGCAAAGACAACAAATGCAGGTTCTGCCACACAGAAGTAGAGAGTGTGAGCCACCTGATTTCTAGCTGTAAGGTTCTGCTAGGGGACGGCTACTATATAATGCGACACAATGAAGTATGCAAATATCTCCACTGGACGATCTGCAATAAGTTAAATATCGAATGCAGTAAGAAGTCATGGGAACATATACCCGAAAGAACAGTCGGAAACAAGTCATATACCATCCACTATTACTATGCAATCCCTACAGCCACATACCTAGAAAACGGAGCTATAAAACCCGACATTGTAATATGGGACAAGAAGGAGAAGGAAGCAACCTTGGTGGAAGTTAGTGTCCCGAATGATGCTGGGTTAAACAGAGCTGAGAGGGAAAAGATTACTAAATACCAGGGTCTTATGTATGACATGAAAAGAAACTGGAACCTTAAGAAGATCTCTATCATTCCAGTAATTATAGGAGCAACCGGACTTATGAAAAAGAATTTTACAAACTATCTTACAAATATACCAGGTAAACCAAGTGCAAAGGAGATTCAAACAATTGCACTTAAAGGGACGGTTAGAATCTTAAAAAGATCTCTCGGTTTGAGTGTCTAAAATAGCAGGTGTATGTTTGGCATCTGGTAGGATGCCCCATCCCTGGCTTAAACAAAATGATAAGAAACATGAAAAAATAGAGAGAAAGACAAATCACATTTATACAAAAGTTAACTTTAATTAATCATATTTGTATACATTAAAGACAAATGACATTTATACAAAAGTTAACTTTAATTAATCATATTTGTATACATATGGAAGACAAACGTGTATGAAGTGCAGAAGACAAATATGTTGGACTTATAACGATTTTGTTGCTATTAATTTTTAATCTTGTCTATATAAAATAACAGAAATGATATATTTATAATTTCTTTGAAAAATTTATTTGGCTCGATTGATAAGAGTTTTTTATAATTGTATAATATTTAAACTTTTCTTTGTAAAATTTATACGCTCGATTAATAAGATTTTTAAATATTTTTTATAATTATAGTTTTGTATCAGAAGGGATATTTACTTTTAAAGTTTAAGATGCAGGAATTGGTTGCAATAGTCTTTTTATATGGAGAAGTAATTCATTTTAACTCGAGTCTTTGAGAACGTAAACATTTATTTATTGCTTGAATTTACTTTATAAGTGAAAGCTGGCACGAGGTTTGTTTGAAAATGACCCTTTAGTTTCTCTGTTTCGTTGTTATTGTCAGCAATAATAAAAATATTGTAGCCGTCACTTATGTAAATAGACGTTTTTTTAATAGTATTAAATATTTTATTCTTCAGGTTGGACAGATAAAAGTTGTTAAAAGTGGATCCCAATAAGGATCCCATTGCTACCCCATCGATTTGTGTGTAAATGTTGCCTTTATGATACTAAGAGGACCTCGGTTATACACATTAGTAATAATTTTGACACACACACTCACACACACATATATATAAACAAAAAACGACTGATTAAACAGAAGAAAGTGCTTGTAAAAACAACCAAAAAGACGACTGATGAAACATAGTAGAAAGTGCTTGCAAAAAACAACCAAACAGACGACTCTTGCACAGATTCAATCGAGAAATAAGGAAACAAGAAAGACAATTTGAAAATTTTAAAAATTACAAAAAAACTAATTAAGCAAGAACACTCTGTGCTATTCAACACTACTTGTCTGAATATAAATATATATATATATATATATATATATATATATATATATATATATATATATATGTGTGTTAGGATGATAAATTTGAAATGGCAAAACTTGTAACTTTTGGAAGTAACGATTTTTCCGCCTAGATCAGACTCACAATAGATTTTATATTTTCTTGAATACAATACTTTTAATAACTTTCTTAATCCAGAGATATAAATATTTAATTACTGTAACGTATCATTTACTGGTTAAACGATGATGTTTAATAAATTATATGTCTTTGCAACCAATGTACTACTGATTCAATATATTTGCACTACAAGCTAATCAACGAATATAAAGTAATCAAGTAATTAATCAGTATGTATGTGTTGACCATTTTTAAAAACGAGCAATACTTTTTATGGTTTTCTTGGGTTATTAGTTGCTTTATCAGGTTTCCAGTGTTTTGTGCTCATACAATGCCCCAGGGTGACATCCAGAACATATCTCTAGTTGTTTAAGATGCATATAAATGTATCGACCAAATTTTTTTAACATTACATTTGTTAAATAAATATGTGACCAATCAATCCCAATATGCTTTTCTACTGTTTTATTTCAAGTCATGTCTGTTCATCAATAAACCGCTATTATGATTTTGAAGATATGCTCAATTACAAAATATGCCCCAGATCGGTTCAAGCATTTAATGTTGATTTCACTGAGTATGGAAAGGATTACAAAAATTTGTCGTTGTTAATAATGTTTCAATTCTTTAAAAATAGTTTTATTTTTTTAATAAATGTATTTTAAGTAGGCTATAATTTTTTTGTGAGAGAACTATCGCAACACATCAAGTTGGTTGAAAATTTCCAAGGTGGTATATCTGTATAAAGTTCAAAAGTTCCATTGAGTTTGTCCTTTCCTGAAGCTTTCATGAAATACTTTAATCTCTTCCTTTCGAGAATGAATTTATATTTTTCTTTCATCAAGCTTACAATCACAATTATCATCAAGCAGATGTGACGGTGTTAGAAAAACATATTTACTTGCAAGATTGTGAACTTGTTGAAATCTGCAAGATATTTCTTCAGTCAACCTGTCTATGACAGTATGCTTACTCCCATTTCAGAGCAGAGTATTTTTTTACTCATCTATTGCAGTGTCGACCATATTTTCTCCATTCTGAAGAAGGTAATCTCTCAACACCGTGAGCCTGAGAGAACTTTGTTGCAGATCCAGCACCTTTTCATGAAGATACTTCAGGGCATCATTGATTTCTGACAGAATAGTTTTCCAAAGGCTCAAAAATGAAAGAAACAGAAACGACGATCCCGAGTTGAGAATTAAAGATGCATCTGATCTTGTTGTTGCATTTTCTCCTTCTCTGACCTGTTCCAGGGCAACGGCGACTTCCAATAATTTTTTACCACAACATTTATAGCATCTGCTCGACTACTCCATCTAGTTTCCACAGTCAACTTGATACGTAGACCGGTCAACTGAATCAAGACGTGCCAGCGATGTGTAGATGCAGAAAAGAATGAGGATAACAGGTCCAGTATGCCAAACAGGTCAAGTATGCCAAAATTATAACAAAGTGAACCGCTACAGAAGCGGCATGTACACAAGCTAGATTTAATGCATGTCACAAAGAGTTTTTGGGTTTATTTCGGAGATTCGTTTCTGCACAGTCGATCGGTGGCCTGCCCTAATAGCAGCATTGTCAAATGCCTGGCCTATACAGTCACCAATCTGAATCCCATCGTTCTCTCAAAATCAGTTTAGACATGTCCTCCCTGCTTTTACCTTTTGTCTCAATGAAATTGAGAAATGGTTTATTTTCGTCAATTTTTACATAGCGCAACACCTCACTCATCTGGTTCTTGTAAGATACATCAGCAAAAGTGCTATAAAAAATTATGCAAAATTGTTTGCTTTCCTTGATCTGATCGATGATTTTCTTTCTCACCTGCTTTGCCAAAATGCTCACAAATTCATTTGGAATTTCTGCCAGTCAATAAATTTATGAATTCTAAAAAAAAAATTATATTTGTTGTCTTGATCTCTGTCATCATTATGGATGTCATCCCGGCAAGAAACCTGAGGATGTCCAGCAATCTAGCTAGAATTTCCCGCCACATCTTAGTTTCCTTCTCAATAAAATGTTGTTCTCCTTTGTCAACTACCTTTCCTTCACAAGTCGGATCTCTTGATCCTTCCAGTCGAGAAACGCTTGAGCATGAGATGTGCTAGCTTCATGTTCATATACTTTTGGGTTTAATTTCCACCAATTTGTAAAACCCACATAAGCAGAAAAAATCTCGAGAGTCCAGTTGAAAACAGTCTGCAGCAGAAGCAAAGTAAGGCTTCTCTGGAAGGAGAATACACTATCTGTGTTCTCAAAATTTTCTCATCGTTGCACAATTCCCGATAGAATCCATTTTTAGTTAGCTTTCTAACGTAGCCTTTTGTTTTTGTTCCTGGTGATCGGACTACTTCCTTGAATTCATTATCAAGGTTCTGCACAGCAGAAGATCCCTACCGAACAAGCATAGTGCGAATTTTGCGATTAATCTCAACTATAAACCAACATCTGTAAAATAGGGACACATTTTTTCCGATACTGATACCTCCAAAAGTTCCTTTTTTTCCAACCTTTTCTGTATGAAATTTCAATTAGTTTGTTTTTATTTATTTTTAATCATTTTTTTTCTTTCAATTTTTACCCTCTCAAAATGTCGCCCTCTGACATGATGGGCCACTCGTAAAATAGAGACATATTTTTCAAATTCCGATACCTTCAAAAATTCCGTTTTTTTTACATTTTTGATAAAAATTCCAAATTTTGTAAGCTTTTATTTATTTCTATTTATTTTTCCTATTCTCTATTTTTAACCTCTTAAAATGCCGCCTCCTGGTATGTTCTGCTCATAAAATAGCAACACATTATTCCGATTCCAATATTTTCAAAAGTTCCCCTTTTTAAAAAACATTTCGGTATAAAACTGAAGATATTTTGTTAGCGTTATTTATTTTTTCCACTTTCTATTTTTACCCTCTCAAAATGCCGCCTTTTGACTTGGGCTGCTTGTAAAACTGAAGATATTTTGTTAGCGTTATTTATTTTTTCCACTTTCTATTTTTACCCTCTCAAAATGCCGCCTTTTGACTTGGGCTGCTTGTAAAATTGAAGATATTTTGTTAGCGTTATTTATTTTTTCCACTTTCTATTTTTACCCTCTCAAAATGCCGCCTTTTGACTTGGGCTGCTTGTAAAATTGAAGATATTTTGTTAGCGTTATTTATTTTTTCCACTTTCTATTTTTACCCTCTCAAAATGCCGCCTTTTGACTTGGGCTGCTTGTAAAATAGGGACACACTTTTCTTATTTCGATACCTCCAAAAGTTCCGACATTTTTTTACATTTTCGATAAAAAAATCCGATTTTTAATTAGCTTTTATATATTTTTCTATTTTCTATTTTTAACCTAAAGTTAAAGTCGCCCCTGACGTGTATCGCCAGGGAACCATTTTTTCTTATTTTACATTTTGGCATTAAATTTCAGATTTGTTAGCTTAAATTTATTTTATTTACTTTTTTACACTCTCTAAATGCTGTACCCTGGCACGTGCCGCTCGGGGCGGACTGTCCCCCCCTCCCCCGTGCTTCGCAACTGCTTTCCAGTATACGACAGACTGGCGAGGCGACGACATATCAACCCTGATGTGGCAAACACCGATGAACATCCAGCCGCGAATTGAGGACAATGAATACGATTAACAGATTCTACCACAGGAAGAAGTTAGATTTAGTCACGTTGCTGACCTGCGACCAGGATAGGTAAAAAATAAAATTAAAATAAATAAATTCACATAAAATTATAGCATTACTTTATATAAACACTTAATTAACTAACATAAAAATAATTAGTTATTAATAACTATTAAATGAAAATAAATAAATTAACATAAAATTATTGCATTGCTTTATATAAACACTTAAACTAATATAAAATAATTAATTATTAATAACTATTAAATTAAAATAAATAAACTAACTATTAAATTTAAATGAATAAATGAATAAAAAATTATATCATTACTTCATATAAACACTTAATAAACTAACATAAAATTATTTTTTTATTAATAACTATTAAATTTAAATGAATGAACAAAAAATTATAGCTTTATATAAACACTTAATAAACTAACATAAAAATAATTATTAAATTAAATGAATAAATGAACACAAAAAGATAAAATAATTTTATTACCCATCTGTTAACTTCATTTAACTGAAAACTTAATTGAAAAAATTAAGAAAACAAAGATTTCACAAAACAATTGAAACTTTTAATAGAACTGACAATGGTTTATTATAGCAGTCAGAGAAAGATCATGTGTTGTAATATATTGGTCTATATACATATATGCAACGTGCCTACATGTGTGTCATGTTGTATAGCATCTATGTAACCGTGTTTATGTAAATGTGTTTCTTGATGTATATATAATGTTTTTTTTTGTTTTGTTAATACATATCGTCAGTTGCTTTCTGTATGCGGGTATAAATACACATTAATACTGTTTATAACTGCAACAAATAACGCATGTAAGACCTTTCTTTTAACATGAGGAATTGACATTTTTGTGGCACATTAAACAAAAGAGAAACATACATTTCTCTTTGCTCCTCACTTTATAAATGCTTGCCTGCTGCAAGGGATACATTCTCCTTAAAATATATATATATATATGTGTTTGTGTGTGCGCGCGTGTGTAACGTGCATATATATATATATGTGTCATGTTGCATAGCGTCTATGTAACCATGTTCATGTAAATGTGTTTCTTGATGTATAATGTTTTCTTGTTTTGTTAGTACTCATCGTCGATTGTTTTCTGTATGCAGGTGTAAACACATATTCACAACCGCAACAAATAACGTGTGCAAGACAGTTCTTTAACATGATGAATTGACATTTTTGTGGCACATTAAACAAAAGAGAAACATACCTTTCTCTTTGCTCCTCACTTTATAAGTGCTGCAACGGATACATCTTTCTAAAAAAGAAAACACTCTCACACCAAGTTTTATTTTCATAAAGTTTTATTTTTAGTTGTAGTAAAGAAGTTTTATATTGTAGTAAGAGAGAATATTTGTCTGTATTTCTAAGGGAATATTCTCTCACTGTTCTGGTGATGAGTTTGTGTCGCCTGTAATTAGCCATGCTTGTGTAACCTACTTATCAGTCAATTGATGATGAAAACTATATATATATGGAATCTATAGTTACTATGGAATGATAATAGATTCTTTAACCAGAAATATCGTATGCATTCTGTTGCTTGCATTTAGATTTGCTTTTGTTATATTGAGATATATTCAATATTTACTCCGTTGTGATTTAATGATATTGTGGTATATCTAATTATTGTGTGGATCAAAGTAACCATGAGTGGGGCACGCTGTCAAATGACATCTGGTAATCGATCTATGCCATGCTCAGTTATTTCCCTCTTCCTGCAGTCTCCTAAGATGGTCTTGTCTTTGGTACCGAGGCACTTTCCTCTTCACCCTGTCTGATCTATTTCAAGATAGGCCGCAAAAGATGGTCCAAGATAACGTCGGCTACTAAACCAGTGAAAAGCTTGTAGGTAGTTGTTAGACAGCATATTGGTCTGTACTTATTTTGGCGATGTGTCTCTTTTGTCTTAGGTATTATGGTGGTGTCCCACTCTGTCAGCTAGGGTAGTGCTGCTTCTTCACCTCTTAGCATCCTGCTGAAGCAATCACTGTAGTGGCGATGAAGTGCACTCAATTGTTTCAGCCAAAAGTTTTGAACATTGTCGATGCCATGTGCTTTGTAGTTGGATAATTGTGTCAGTTTTCTTGTTACTGTCCCAGGATTTATATGTTTAATTAATGTTGATTTTAGAACAACAATATCCGCACACACAACACAAGAATATAGCTTCTCTCCTTTTGTTTTATTTCAAATCAGTCAAATTTCTCAGAAATCAAGGGGCCCACACCCTTGGGTTAACACCTGACGTCTATCTGAATTGCATAAATATTCGAACGTTCCATTTCAGTTCTTTATCTCTAAAACACTGAGTTAGTAAAGAAATTGAGAACATAAGTTTCCTCTCCCCAATTAACCATTTTTATACGTTGTAGTATATCTTTCGTGTTGGTCTCTTGGTCTTACTGGATTCCAGAACAAGAATTGCACAAAGCTGATCAAGTAATAGTACGAAGCTGGATACTCCACCAGACTAGTATTCGTACTATTACTTGATCAGCTTTGTGCAATTCTTGTTCTGGAATCCAGTAAGTAATAGCACAAAGCTGGATAGTTCGTGCTATTACTTGAGGTAATATCACTTGGAGAAGGTGCCCCATTCCTCTTAAATGCTAATGTGGGTTAGCGATAGTAAGGAGATCTTATTTGGGCAGCAAATACAAAATGTGATTTTGTATATATAGAAAAAGTATCCTGACAAACCCCTGTTCAGAGAAACTTTAGACACGAAAATGTTACACAACAAACTATAGTGAAAACGAAACAAAATATTGACATAAAAGAAAAAAAGGATATTTGCAAATACAAATTACGCTATCATTACATTTTAATAATTAATCCCTTTTTTTTCATTTTTCTTAAACTTTTTCTTCTAGGGGATGAGACATCCAACAAGATGTCTGATATTTACCCCTACTTTAGTGAGTCCAACCAAGAGATCTTTTCAGGATTCTAGCCATCCCTTTCAGTGCAATCGTTTGCATTTCACTTGCACTTGGTTCACCGGGTATGCTTGCTATGTACTGTTTAAAGTTCTTTTTCATAAGCCCAGTTGCTCCTATGATGACTGGTATAATTGAAACGTCTTTTAATTTCCAATTTCGTTGATATTAATTTGCAAATAAAAATTACGCTATCATTACATTTTAATAATTAATCCCTTGTATGAGTTTTCATATGTCTCACTAAATTAGATTTTACAGAGCAAGAATAATCACACACTTGACAAGAATATGGCTTTTCTCCAGTGTGAGTTCTCATATGTTTCACTAACACTGATTTTTTAGAACAAGAATATCCACACACGTCACAAGGATATGGATTTTCTCCAGTGTGAGTTCTCATATGTTTCAGTAACGTTGATTTTTCAGAACAAGAATATCCACACACTTCACAAGAATGCCCACTATGAGTTCTCATATGTCTCACTAAGTTTGAGCTTTGAGAAAAAGAATATCCACACACTTCACAAGAATATGGCCTTTTCCCAGTGTGAGTTCTCATATGGTTCATTAACGTTGATTTTGTAGAAAAAGAATATCTACACACATGACAAGTATGTGGCTTTTCCCCAGAATGATTTCTCATATGGTTCACTAAACTCGATTTTTGAGAAGAAGAATATTCACACACTTGACAAAAATATGGCTTTTCCCCAGTGTGAGTTCTCATATGGTTCACTAACGTTGATTTATGAGAATAAGAACATCCACAAACTTCACAAGAATTTGGCTTTTCTCCAGAATGAGTTTTCATATGTTTCACTAAATTCGATTTTACAGAGCAAGAATATTCACACACTTTACAAGAATATGGCTTTTCTCCAGTATGAGTTCTCACATGATTCTCTAACGTTGATTTTTCAGAACAAGAATATCCACACACATCACAAGAATATGGCTTTTCCCCGGTGTGAGTTCTCACATGTCTCACTAACATTGATTTTGCAGAACAAGAATATCCACACACGTCACAAGAATGTAGTTTTTCCCCAGAATGAAATTTCATATGGCTCACTAAAGTCGATTTTTGGGAGCAAGAATACCCACACGCTTGACAAGAATATGGCTTTTCCCCAGTGTGAGTTCTAATATGGATCACGAAGGTTGATTTTGCAGAACAAGAATATCCACACACATCACAAGAATGTGGCTTTTCCCCAGTGTGAGTTCTCATATTGGTTACTAATG
Organism: Euprymna scolopes; assembly: GCF_053919585.1. NCBI lineage: Eukaryota > Metazoa > Mollusca > Cephalopoda > Sepiida > Sepiolidae > Euprymna > Euprymna scolopes. The sequence continues at coordinate 24,315 of NW_027633487.1, forward strand.
TTCATGATACATAAGAATGTCCAAACACTTTACAAAACTGTGGCTTTTTCCAGTGTGAGTTTCTATATGTTTTACTCAGTTGTATCTGGCAAAACGATTATATCCACACACACACACTCTTTTTTATTTAAATTATATCATTATTTGTTCAAGCTGAGGATGCGAAACTATACAGACGACAAACATCTATTCATATATTTTAACTGAGATATTTTTTAAATGTTATTTTAAAAATTAAGCGTTTATAAGGTGTTACTTTTCTAAAAGATATTTTTAGAGTTATAGTTTCCGATATTAAAAAAATATGGATTTTTTAAAAGTCACATACTTTTCTGATTCCTAATATTTGAACATTACACACATTTTCACAAATGTTTATATTACCTTCAAGTCGTGTTATGTTTTCACCAATGTTTAGCAAAATTCATTAAATAGTATTGTCCAGAATAATAAATTTTCTCACAGATGTTGCTGTAGTGTTTCAAATAAAGTCTGTTTAAAGATCATGATCCTCCATTAAAATTAAAATAGGGTTCAATCAGGAACATCTGTAAAAAAATAATGAAGTTCAATATTTTTAATATTTGCATTCATATATTAGTATTTCATTTGTTTATTGTGGTCAATATTATTAGACTGAATCCACAACATCATGATTTATTTCATCTTAATTCATATAAAATACATTTGACACATTCAAAAAAGTTATTATCTAGTTTAAATATTATTTATTTTGTTATGATTTTCATAATAGTGAGAAGCGATATATTTATATATACAATACTACAATATATCTATACATGTATCTTAATGTAACAATGAAAATAAATTAACATATGTCCATCCAAAAAGTATTGCATACACGTTTTTGCTTTCTTCAAGCATGTACATATAATTTATCTATAAAGTTATCAAAAATATTTCATTTACCCTTTTTACAGACGATGCAAATGCTGGCCAGCAAGGGAGGTGAGAAAGCGGCCAAAGAAGGCACTCCACAGGTCATGACACCAGAACAGCAGCCCAAGATTCGTTCCAGAGATTCTGCTCCTTATTAGGACGACTCCCTAAATAAGGGAGCCAATCCCAAAAGGGATATGGATCCAGTGAACATTAAATGTGAACCACTTTCGATAGCACCTCAGGATCCTATACCCCAGCAAGATATTATAACCAATGCTCCTGCTCCCCAGAAGGGCGACTCCCCTATTGAGGAAAAAAGAGAAGGGAAAGGTGGAGGATGCAACATTTTCTTAACTGAAAATTGTCAAATACATAAGCAAATAATAAAAACGAATGAAGATGATGCAATGTAACGAGATAACAGTGAATACAAGATCAACGATAACACTGCGAAGAAGTGAGGACCCAGAATATGATACTGACTTATCACAAATTAACTGAACAGCTAAATACTGATGAGCACTAGATACACAAGTTATATGAATCGCACTTATGTTTGGCACACTTTCATCATAGTTTGCCTACAGGGGACACATCTCTCAACCGGTATATATATATATATATATATATATATATATATATATATATATATATATATATATGTGTGTGTGTGTGTGTGTATTAAATTGTGATTCAATGAATTTCAAAAAACTCTCATTGAAATGAAATGAAGTGGTTGAGTTTCATATCAAAGAATTTTTATTATTCTAAGCAAAACAAAGAATGCTTTAGAAAATTAATCTCCTTAACCTATAGGGGTTCGATGTCTACCATCTTATCAGAGGAGAGAAAATATTATCAAATAGTTATAAAGGTATGCACCCTATTTGCTAAAGTCAGTGAGACATGGAAAGTCAAAGTCAAGATAATAAATTTATCAGAAGTCCTGTAGCAGGAGGATTTGCAGAAAAAGGATATGAAAGTTTTTTTTAGATCCAGCTTGCTTGGTAAAATCCATGTTATGCGTTCTTTACATCCGTTTGGTAATAAGGTTATATTATAAGGGTATATATAAGCTTGATAGAGTTCAAAATAGACTTCGTAGCCTCGTAGGAGACGTCCTTTTCTCTTCCTTGCAACCTCTATCTCACAGAAGAGATGTTGCGAGTTTGTCTCTGATGTATCGTTATTTTCATGGAAAGTGTTCGACTGAGCTTCAATCTATGGTCCCCCCTCGCCAAACTTTCACAAGAAACATTCGTCTAGCTGTAAACACTATCAATAATTCCACCCACTCTTTATCTGTGCCTAAACCTAAACATAGATTCCATGAACAAAGCTTCTTTCTTAGAACTGCACGCCTGTGGAATTGTCTTCCGTTTTCCTGCTTTCCGGCTGACTACAATATGGTTGTCTTCAAGTCTAACGTAAATAAGTTCTTGATGAACCGTTCCATATAAGTTATCAAATTTACCAAATTTTCATTACTAATGATTACTATATTGTCCAATTTCTACTGTACACTCTTAACCCTTATCCTTGAGTGGCCTCTTGGCCTTGATAATGTGGTGATGCCTATGTAAAAAAAAGGTTTAAGTTACATATTGGGAAATCCGCATAGCTGTGTAGATATCCGAATCGCCCCCTTCTACTAGCCAGAAAAGGAGTAAAGTTTGTTTTACGGGTCTAAGGGAGGTAATTGGTCTAACTTAATTTATTAAAAAAAAATATAATAATAATTGTAATCTATTTTTACTAATAAGTAATTTTTAATGATTTAAGGTGGTTTATATTTATTAAATTTAAACCAACGTTTATGACTACATGTCAGAAGCTCCTGTCTTGAATTTAATAGTTTGGTTGTACTTTTTATATCTTCGTATTTTAAAATTTTTAGGGTCTCTTTTGTACATAGTGCACAAAATTTATCTCCTGGTTTATATGAATTGCAAGTCTCAATTATTTGCTATTTTAAGTTGAAAGAAATATTGCTGTTTTTTAGTTGCCAAATATAGTTGGATAGAGTAGTTTGGTTTGATAGAGAGTTATTTTTAAAAGAATGTTTGTGCGTTGAAATTCTATGTTTTATTAGGCCAGATGTGGAACCAATATATATTACCTCTTGATTGTTGTGATTATTTTCCGTTAGGTCTATTGTTGGATTATTATGTGGTGGGTTGATTAGTAATTGATCGGTAGATTGATTTAAGTTGGTGTTATTATTTAATCTGGTAGTTGAGTTATGGCTGTTAATAGGTTCTTGTAGATTTGGAGTTTTTGATACTGTGCAGCTTAGTGACACACAATATGGTTTCCGCTCTGCAAGATCTACCGCAGATGTGCTGACGGTTATATCCCACAGGATTAGTGAATCTCTTGACAAAGGCTTCCTTTCTAGGGCAATTGCTCTCGACATATCAAAGGCCTTCGACAAGGTATGGCATAAGGGTCTACTTCACAAGATTTCCAGCTACGGTATAACTGGAAATGTTTTCTCAATCATTAAATCATTTCTCTCTGATAGGCTCATAAGAGTAGTGGTAGATGGACAAAAATCGGAGGCCTGCAATATAAATGCTGGAGTCCCTCAGGGGTCAATCCTGGGCCCAACTCTCTTCCTGATCTACATCAATGACCTCCCTAAACACATACTTAAATCATTCGTTGACATCTATGCTGATGACACGACCATCTACGGCAACACATCAAAGGCTGTAAATGACAAAGTTCTCTCTGATTCTCTCTCCTCTGATCTCGAGCGCGTGGTTCAGTGGGGGAAGATGTGGCTGGTTACCTTTAATGCATCCAAAACCAAACTGCTATCCTTACATCATCAACGCTCTGATCCCCAGCTGGCATCAATTGTGATGGATGGCTCTCGTCTGGGTGAGGCCCCGTGTTTTGACAAGCTTCTGGGTTTGACCTTTACTCCTGATTTGAAATGGAACACGTACATCAAGTCTGTTGCCAAGGTCGCTGGAAAGATGGTGGGATCCTTCTACCGCTCCAGAAGATATCTCACTACTGATGCAATTCTCTATCTATATAAAAGCCAAGTACGTCCAAGGATTGAATACTGTTGCTATATCTGGGCAGGAGCTGCTAAAAACAGCCTATCCTGCCTTGACAGAGTACAAAATAGACTTCGAGGCTTAGTGGGGGATGCCCTTTTCTCTACCCTGCAACCTCTCTCCCACAGAAGAGACGTTGCGAGCCTGTCCTTGTTTTATCGTTATTTCCATGGCAGATGCTCATCTGAATTCCAATCTCTGGTCCCCCCTCGCCAATCTTTCACGAAAAACACCCGTCTAGCTGAATCCACTGTGAGAAATTTCCCCTACTCTATATCTGTGCCTAAATCAAAACGCAGATTCCATGAAAAAAGCTTCTTTCTGAGAACTGCACGCCTGTGGAACTCTGTTCCGTCTGCCTGCTTCCCTCCGGACTACAACTTGGATGTCTTCAAGTCCAATGTTAACAAATTCCTAATGAACCGCCCCCTTAAGTAAACATTTCAGCAAATCTCCTCACTAACGTAATGTACTTGCAATAACCCTTATCCCTGAGTGGCTTCCGGGCCTTGATAAGTGGTGATCACTGTGTAAAAAAAAAAAAAAAGCTATAGATAACATTTTTAATTGTTCTAATCTCCTTTAAATATATATATATATATATATATATATATAACATATAGGTAAAAGATAAATAATAACGAAAAATGGTGGATTACATAATTCACTTTTTTCCAGTGACCCCTTTTTAGGCAAAGTTTTTTTTTCTCATGACGAAAGGGTTAGGATTAAGACGATTATGCACATCAGTTGTCAGTGTTGTTACATTGAGACACTTCTGATATGTTGCTAACAATTTTACATATCGTTTATTACATGCAGACTATGATGATATGACGTCATCATATTATTACATCCAGACTATGATGATATGACGTCATCATATTATCAGTGGAATATTAATTGTTCAGAGAAAAGCTATGTATCATGGATGATTTATTTAATGTTTAAACAATTTGTAACACGTCATCTGCAAAATCGACTGGCCCTTAAAATAAGGTGAGTTGTAATGATGGAAAGATAGCTGGCGATTGGTATTTTGTGGAGTTAATCTGTCTGATCCATCAACCCTAATCTGACAAAAAACAGTTTCGACAACTCGGTCTTTTGTGCCTCATTAGCAGTATCAGAATTTTCAGCCGCGTCGCCATTTTGAATAGACACCTATCTGTCTATCAGATTATAACAATATGAAAACGTAATTTAAACCCGTAATGTTTATTTCAATAAAACGAGCAAAGACCAAATTTTTATATCATAAAAGCTTTAATAGAGAAATAAACAATTTTATTTATTTTTCCTTGGATTTCTTCACTTAACATTACACGGAATGCCGAACAATAACATTAGTTGAATCTTACGATAAATATTTAACTGGCAAAATATATAACTTACCTGGTTAATGAGTAAGATATGCTTTCTTTTAATCTTCCTGCATGAGAATTTATTCATATTTATGTATTATAATCCATGTATTTTTTAAATGGAAGGATTTTTCCAACACATATCGCGACAACGCGTGTCTTTCAAGAAAGTGTAAAGACACCGGATGTTAAGATTATCACTTTGTTATCTACGGAAGCCTATAAGTGTAAAAAAACACTAATTCAGAAACGTTAGTAATCTCTATATGGGATTATATTCCTTCAAATTTTCCACTTTTAAAGGTTTTCGGGGGCGCTGAAAACGGAAAAAACCGTTTATATATACGGCAAACGAAACTAGTAGTTTCCAAGATAAAAAATTTTACAAATGGTCACAAAGTGTGGGGTCACTTTTCTATAATGATGTGACGTCAAATGGGCACCCACTTTATGGCCACATTGCAATGAACAGATTTGGCCGTAATTTTAAAGGAATTTTCGAGGGTGGCTTCATATTGACCCTATATGAATAAAGGGAGAAAACATCGTCCTTTTTTTTAATGTTGGTGCCTTTATGCTATCGTACATGAAAACTGGGATCTTTTATTTTTGGATTTACACGGATTACGGAATGACGAAGATATGAAATGTAATTTTTTTTTTTAATATTTTAAAGAAATACCTGAAGTTTTTATTTATTATACTATAAATCTGCATTATATGGTATCGTCTTTTTTTTTATATCGAAAAAAAGGAAACCAGGAATTAAATATAAAAATATACACTGACCGAAAAATATTGACTGGAAAATTCTAAACAAAAATTAAGCTTCCACGTAAAAAAAAAAACAAAAAAAAACACGTGCTTATCGAAAAAAGAAGGATTTACATTTTGGACTTTACCGGTAAATTTACAGATAAGTGATATTTTTTTGTTGTTTTAAATTTGAGTATTTTATTTATTGATGTTTTATCTTCAATTTGTGATATATAAAACGTGTCAACCAAAATTAATTATTAAAATTCTCATAGACATTTAAAAATGGGGGGGGGGTGAATATATAAAACAACGTTTGTCTAAAATATTATATTCAGTTTATCGGAAAGAGCATAAAATTTTACATTCACCCTGAAAAAAACGTAACAATTGAACGAATAGGAAAATTTTGATAGATTTTTAAAGTTTAAAAATTGAAAAATATTCATCTCATAAAAATCAATTGATTTCACTACGTAACAAAATGGCTCCCTGAGCGCACGCACGCACTTTGTAAACACTGTTTTTTAAAAAATGAAAAATAATATTTCTATTATTTTTTAAACAACTTAAATAGTTTATTTTGGAAGCATATTCTATAAAGAAAATAAATAACCCACTTTAGAAAGAGAAATTACGAGTTTTCTATATTTTATTCGCAGTTTTCTGTTAGGGGTGTCAAAAATTCCCCCAAAATTCTGATACTGCTAGACTGTCTCATCAACATTTGTTTAGGCGTTGTATCAAGACTGGTTTTGTATTTTTTAAAGATAGGGTCGATAGATCGATTTTTAAAAATATGTTGTTTTAAGCAAAAACATTATTACACACTTAACTGTAATCTCGAAAATATTTGAAAAAAATTACGAAAATTCATCAAGAAGTAAGTTTTTTTTATAGGTAGAAGTAATTTTTTCCGAAAATTGGGTAAAATTGCATTTTTATTAGACGTTAAAGAGTAGACAATGAAGATTTAACACACTCGGAAAGCAAAGTTTAGATTAAACCAATCTTTGTAGTGATGGACTGTTTTTCTTTGTTTTTTTATTTTTTTACTAAAAATACAAAAGCAGTTGTTCAACTCAATGAGTTTGCAACAAAAATAAATGTTTAATGTTTAAAATGATTTTAAAAGTTATTGAATTTTTAAATTGTTAAAAAGTAAAAGAAAAGAAAACTTACCTTTCTTTCCAGGAATTCAATAAATAATAAAATATCGGGATGAGTTCGTTTTTTTTGGGTTTTTTTTTTGTGTTCAAAACAGAAAATTTGTTTTGTTTTTTATAATTTCTTTAGTAAATTGATTCAACTTTTGTTTTGTGTGTTCAATTCATTAAGAAATAAAATATATGAAAATATAAAAGAATCAAAATTAAAAGATGAAAAACACGATTTAAACGTGAAATTATTTAAAGAGAAAATCCTCTCCTTAAATGAACAATGAATTCAAATCATCATGAGACGGTGTAATCATTATTTCGTTCCTCGTGTAAAAATGTCCGTTTATTAGTTAAGTGTGTCGAATTGTTTTTCTATCAAGTTGAGATTATTTTGTCAATACTTAAGGTTTATTTCGATTTATTTTGTAAAATTCAGTTTCTATTAGAAAAAAAAGTCTTCTTACTCATGTAGCAAGAAACTGAATTTAATAGTAAGAACAAAACAATTTAAATGAAAATATTTTGAACAGTAAGAACAAAATAATTTAAATGAAAATATAACATATTAACTTATAATAAAATTACATCGTGTTAAAGGGGGGGGTAAGTCTGTGGTGAATTTCGGAGGTGCCTAGAAATCATAAGGGAAGTTGAACTGAATGTTGTTTGATAACAATAAGTTGCAATTTTCATAATGTAATCATGTGATTATACTTTAATTTCGGCAGTCTTGCAGTTAAGCCCGGCAAAGTTGAAAGTTCGACAACTCTAGAAGTGTCCAGTAGTTACACCGTCAAATCATTTATTTATTAAATAAAATATTTAAAACAAAAATATTTGAAAAATATTTGAAAACATTAATAATTCGTAATATCGTGATAAAACTTTAATAATTCGTAATATCGTGATTCATTCAACGGTTTTTACCCTCAAATTAAATTTTAAAAAATATTAAATATATTTTTAAAAACCGTGAAACTTGGTTGTGTGTAATAAAAGAACATAAAATTTTTAATGATTGTTAAAATATTTTTTTAAAATATTAAGTAAATATTAATTAAATATTTTTATATTTTATGTTTGAAAAATTTTAATAATTCGTAATATCGTGATTTAACGCTTTAAACACTGATGTGACCCCTTGTAGAGTTGTCGAACTTTACTGGGCTTAACTGCAAGACTGTCTTAATATCTTGTTTCAAATCTAATTTAGTTGATTTCATGATTTTGCTGTTTGTGTAATTCCTTCCTTTTATTTGAGTTGTTTATATGAAATGTTCAATTTTGTAATATTTTATGTGACGATTGTTTGGATTATTCGGAATTTGTGCTTCAGGGTTGCACTTGCTAACACCACTGCGTTTATATTTGCCCTCTCTCGGCCCCACAGCAGCGGAGTTACTATCTTTAAGAGCATATCTGAGAAAATAGACCACATACTGTCTGCACATCCCTCGGTTAACATCCACATCTGTGGTGACTTCAACGTCCATAACGTGGAATGGCTGACCCATTCAAATAAGACAGATGATGAGGGGAGGTTTTGTCATGATTTTGCCATTGCTTGTGACCTCACTCAGATTGTTCGTGAACCCACCCATGTGTCCGATACACCCGGTCAATATGCAAGCCTCTTAGACCTTTTTCTCTCAACTTCCCCTGAGCTATGTTCATGTTCCGTTCATTCTCCTCTAGGATCCTTCAACCATTCCGTCGTATCAGTTAAGATACAAACGAAATGTAAGAAGTCCCCAGACGTACCCCTCCACCGTACTGTATAGCGACACTCTATGGCTGACTGGGATAGCTTCCGTACATTCATATCTGATTTACCTCTGCACTCCATATTTATAAAGGAAGTGTCCTCTATAGTATCAGATCTGACCGAATGGTTAATTGTAGGCATAGACCGATTCATACCATCTAAAAAATTCCAACAAAAACCTAACAGCCAGCCATGGCTCTCCCCAGAATGTGCTCCTGCTATCGCGCACAGAAATCACTTTTTCCATAGCTACCAACGTAATAGATGCACTGAGACTAAAGCTGCTTTCAGGTCTGCCAGCAACCACTGTAAAAGAGTAATAAAAAATGCAAGAGAGCTATATGCCCAGTTGTTAAATCCAAGGTAGCTGATCAGCGGCTTGGATCCCACCAGTTTTGGCAAATAACAAATAGGATCCTGAACAGAAGTGTGCGTTCTATCTCAACCATTAACAATGGACCAGAGGTCATCTCGTCGACAAGGCCAAACTATTTGCAAAGAACTTTGCAGCTAATTCTACCCTATGCGACGAAGGCCATCAACTCCCCATATTTCCTCCTATAACACAGAACAAGCTAGGTAACATACAAATATCCGTGCATGAGGTAACCAAGCTAATCAAGAACCTAGATTCCAGTAAAGCAACTGGCCCTGATGGCATCCCAATTATAGTGTTAAAAAAGCTTCAACCAGAACTTGCTCCCATACTTACGAAACTATTTAAGCGCTGCCTTAAGGAGAAGTGATTTCCGACTCCCTGGAAGACCTCATCAGTTTGCCCTGTATTTAAGAATTCAGGTGATAAGTCATCTCCCTCTCAGTACAGACGTATAAGTCTCCTGTGTGTTATGAGTAAGTTGCTGGAATCCATATTAAATAGAGAAATAGTCAACCACCTCAGCAGGAATAACCTTCTTAGTGACACACAATATGGTTTCCGCTCTGCAAGATCTACCGCAGATGTGCTGACGGTTATATCCCACAGGATTAGTTAATCTCTTGACAAAGGCTTCCTTTCTAGGGCAATTGCTCTTGACATATCAAAGGCCTTCGACAAGGTATGGCGTAAGGGTCTACTTCACAAGATTTCCAGCTAGGTATAACTGGAAATGTTTTCTCAATCATTAAATCATTTCTCTCCGATAGGCTCATAAGAGTAGTGGTAGATGGACAAAAATCAGAGGCCTGCAATATAAATGCTGGCGTCCCTCAGGGGTCAATCCTGGGCCCAACTCTCTTCCTGATCTACATCAATGACCTCCCTAAACACATACTTAAATCATTCGTTGACATCTATGCTGATGACACGACCATCTACATCAAAGGCTGTAAAGGACAAAGTTCTCTCTGATTCTCTCTCTCCTCTGATCTCGAGCGCGTGGTTCAGTGGGGGAAGATGTGGCTGGTTACCTTTAATGCATCCAAAACCAAACTGCTATCCTTACATCATCAACGCTCTGATCCCCAGCTGGCATCAATTGTGATGGATGGCTCTCGTCTGGGTAAGGCCCCGTGTTTTGACAAGCTTCTGGGTTTGACCTTTACTCCTGATCTGAAATGGAACATGTACATCAAGTCTGTTGCCAAGGTTGCTGGAAAGATGGTGAGAGCCTTCTACCGCTCCAGAAGAGATCTCACTACAGATGCAATTCTCTATCTATATAAAAGCCAAGTACGTCCAAGGATGGCATACTGTTGCCATATCTGGGCAGGAGCTGCTAAAAACAGCTTATCCTGTCTTGACAGAGTACAAAATAGACTTCATGGCTTGGTGGGGGATGCCCATTTCTCTACCCTGCAACCTCTCTCCCACAGAAGAGACGTTGCGAGCCTATCCTTGTTTTATCGTTATTTCCGTGGCAGGTGCTCGTCTGAACTCCAATCTCTGGTCCTCCCCTCGCCAATCTTTCACGAAAAACACCCGTCTAGCTGAATCCCCTGTGAGAAATTTCCCCCACTCTATATCTGTGCCTAAATCCAAACACGGATTCCATGAACAAAGCTTCTTTCTTAGAACTGCACGCCGGTTGAACTGTGTTTCGTCTGCCTGCTTCCCTCCGGACTACAACTTGGATGTCTTCAAGTCCAATGTTAACAAATTCCTAATGAACCGCCCCTTAATTAAACACTTCATCAAATCTCCACACTAACGTAATGTACTTGCTATAACCCTTATCCCTGAGTGGCTTCCGGGCCTTGATAAGTAGTGATCACTGTGTAAAAAAAAAATTGCGATGATAACATTAGTTCGACCATTTAAAATAATAATGAAATGTTCATTGTTCAATTTAAAAAAAACTGATTTTTATATCTTCATAAATAAACATATTTTTATATCTTCATAAATAAACATAATTTTTATATCTTCATAAATAAACATAATTTTTATATCTTCATAAATAAAAATGATTTTTATATCTTCATAAATAAACATAATTGGTGTGGCGAGATGAGCAATTCACCGCCGGAACTTTTTATCGAAAGAACGTTATCACCGGTCACCGGTTGAGAGAGCCTTCCCTGGGCGGTAACACTTAAAAACGTAATATGCTGTCTCTGTAAATATTCTCAATAAACTTCTAAGTTTTTTTTTATTAACGTCAAAACCTTTTTATCCATTTATTTTCCTTGTGGAATACCTTTCCTGAATATCCTTTTATTACGGCCACACACCGCAGGATATATCAACTGGCGACGAAGATGAGATACAAACTGTAAATTCATCTAAAAAACAAAACAAAAAAAAAACACGTGGTAACGTAGAACATTCTGAAAATTGTTGTTCACAAAGTTCACTTTTAATTGAAGAAAAAGCTTCTTAGAAAGCGAAAGACTGGTGTCTGCCACAAATTTACGCAAGTAAAAAATAATTTTTATATTATTGACGAGTTAAACTCCGTTTTTCTCTTTTTAAGAGTTGACGTTATATAACGTGTGTGTGTGTGTGTGTGTGTGTGTGTGTGTGTGTGCGCGCGCGCGTGTGTGTGTGTAAATTGTGACTTTCTTCATGAGATATTTTTCATCTCGTTATTACTAAAAAAAAAAAAAATTTAAAAAAAAAATAATAATTAAAAAAAACGATTAACGGACGTGTTTTTTTGTATTTGGTTAATACGATAAAAAACGAACAAATGAACAATACTGGGGAATCTGTGTTTATTTAATAAAGAAAATTTTTAAAAGAAGTTTACGTGTGTCTTCTGAAGTAGACGAAAAAAGAGCCTCTTGAAATTTTGTCAAGTGTTATTTTAACGGTGATTTATTTTTCGGAATTTCCTATGTGTTGACAATTTTCTGTGAAAATAAGCATCTTGTTTTTGAACAATATTTTCTTTTTCTCTGTGGTATCCGTTAACTTGCTATTGATACATTTAAAAAGAAAATGACATCGGAACAAATAGAGACGTTGACGAAAACGTTAACTGAGAGTTTAATCGCTCAACAAAAAGCCCAAATGTATTTTCAAAAACAAATGCTAATTCAACAAGAACGTTTCGAAACTCTTGTAATACAACAAACGACGGACAATCGCTTATTTTGTGAAACGATTTTGTCAGAAAAATCCAAGGAGGGTGCATCCAGATTTTTTTCGGCTGAGGGTATGGCGAACTCGCTTTCAGAGTTTAAATATGACCCAGAAAAAGGTGACACTTTTCGAACCTAATATCGTAGGTTTGAAACGATATTTACAAAACGATGGGAGAAGTGGTCGGATGAGGAAAAAATAACACTATTACTCCAAAAATGGGCACAGAAGAAAATACTAAATTCACGAATTTGATATTGCCTAAAAAACCGGAAGAGATCTCTTTTTCTGAAACGGTGAAAATTTTGTGTGTTATATTCGGTGAAAGAGATAGTCTTTTTCACACACGGTATAGGTGTTTAGATATGTCGAAAGACGAAACTGATGACATTGTCACATATGCAGGCAAAGTCAACGCCCTGTGTGAACTGTTTAAATTAAAGGATTTATCAGTGGACATGTTTAAGTGCTACATATTTGTCCAGGGACTGACAGCACTGAAGGACAAGGATTTAAGGTCAAGGATATTATCAATCATGGAGCAAGACCCGGAAATGAACTTGCAAAAAGTGACAGAAGAATGTCAAAAATTGATAAATGTAAAAAGGGACACTACGAGGATAGAGGGAAAAGTCACATCCCAAGTCTAGGTAGTAAAACAGAAGACATTTCCAAAAGACAAAGGGAAAAGTTTTGAATGTTGGAGTTGTGCGGGTCCGGACTTAAGAAAAAAATGCCCTTATGAAGACCAACGTTGTACCAAATGTGGCCTAGTGGGACACCAGACATCCCACTGCCGAACTACGCAAGACAAAAGACGGAAATGGAAGCCAAAAGTAAATGTGGTCTTGTCCAAAGAAGAAATAAAACAAGGAGGGAAACGGAAATTCGTTCACACACAAATAAATGGTAACTCAGTGAAGCTACTTTTAGACACAGGTAGCAATATATCAATTATCGACGAAGTGACCTGGAAGAGAATTGGTGGTCCAAAACTGAGAAAAACACAAAAAAAAATTGCAAAAGGTGTTTCCGGAGAGCGATTAAAGTTCATGGGAGAATTTAATTGCAGTGTTTCTCTTGGATCGAAAACTTTTTCCTCAAACCTTTCAGTTGTTCCAGGAATAAATACTTGCCTTTTTGGAATTGATTGGATTGTTTTGTTTGATTTATGGGAGCTACCCATAAATTCATTTTGCAATAATGTAAGAGCGTTGGAAAAGAAAAATTCCAAACAAAATGACCATTTTCTGGCAGTGTTAAAAAGTGAATTCCCCAAAGTTTTTTCAGAGGGATTAGGAGTGTGCACCAAAACGGAAGTAAATTTTGAATAAAAACAGAATGTGGAACCTGTTTTTAGACCAAAAAGAAATGTTCCTCTTTCTCCAAAAGAAGATATTGAAATTGAACTAAAAAGACTACAGAAAAATGGTGTAGTCGAAAAAGTTGACTATTCTGAGTGGGCGAGCCCCACTGTGTATGTTAAAAAGAAAAATAAGAAGATTCGGGTATGTGTCGATTTTTCTACAGGCCTTACTGACTGTCTGATGGATCATAGTTATCCACTTCCATCTCCTGAAGACATTTTTACAAAGCTGAATGTGGGTAGAATTTTCTCCAAAATCGACTTATCAGAAGCTTACCTTCAGGTAAAAGTAAGTGATGAATGTTCTACGTATTTGTGTATCAATACCCATCTAGGACTTTTCCGACTAAAAAGACTTCCTTTTGGATTAAAAGTGGCCCCAGCACTATTTGAGCAAATAATGGATACGATGCTTGCTGATTTAGATGTTGCAATCGCATATTTTGATGACATCCTTGTCAAAAGTAAAAATGTACAGGAACATAAGGAACACATCAGAGCAGTTTTCCAAAGAATTGACGAATTTGGTATCAAGTTAAGTGCCAAAAAATGTGAGTTCTTTTTAAAACAGATCAAATATCTTGGTCAAATTATCGACAGCCAAGACAGAAGACCGGATCCTCAGAGAACAGAAGCAATCGAGAGGATGCCAGCACCCAATAATGTTGCCCAGTTACAATCTTTTTGGTGTTTGGTCAATATTATGCTATTTATATTCCAAACATGCATAAGTTGAGACCAATATTGAATAATTTGTTAAAAAAAGGAGAAAAGTGGATTTGTTCAAAACAATGCCAAAATGTGTTTGAAGATATTAAGAAATGCCTGCTATCAGATTTAGCTCTAGCATATTTTGATCCACAGAAAGAATTGATTGTTGCATCAAATGCAAGTGACTCCGGAGTAGGAGCAGTTCTTCTCCATAAACTTGAAGATGGATCAACAAAGCCAATAGCCCATGCATCCAGATCACTTTTGCCAGCTGAAAGAAACTATTCTCAAATTGAAAAAGAAAGCTTGGCGATTATTTATGCCATTAAAAAATTCCATAGATTTATTCATGGAAGGATGTTTACTTTGCAAACCGACCACAAACCCTTATTGACTATTTTTGGCTCTAAAAAAGGCATACTGCGAACAGACTCCAACGATGGAGCATAATTCTACTAAATTATAACTTTAAAATGGAGTACATTTCATCCAGAAATATCGGACATGCAAATGGACTGTCCAGGCTCATCCAAAAGTGTGCTGAACCTTTGGAAGACACAGTAATGGCTGCATTGACAGAGGAAAAAGAACTCTCCGGATTACTGTGCCACACAATCAGAGAGTTACCAATGACTCTAGACGAAATAAATAAGGCAGCAGAAAAGGATGATTACATTGTGAAAATGAAAAAGTTGGTTCAACTAAATGGAAAATCAAAGAAAGACCCTAAAATTTTACCATTTTCCATTTGTGCTCAAACCTTAATATACGCAGACAGAGTCGTCATACCGACTACGCTTCAGAGAAGAATTTTAAAAGAATTTCATAGTGGTCATCCAGGCATGTCGAGAATAAAAGCTTTAATGCGTGGATATACGTATTGGCCTAGGATGGACCAGGACATTGAAAAACTTGTAAGAGAATGTCAAAGGTGTCAGCTAGCAGCAAAGGCACCACCTGTGCAGATACAACCGTGGCCAAAGACTGGTACACTGTGGACTCGGTTACATATCGATTATGCAGGTCCTTTAAATGGACAATGTTTCCTAGTGGTCGTCGACAGTTTCACACAATGGCCAGAAGTGTTTAAATACAAACACCCGACTTCGATGAGTACAATAGATGCACTAAGAGTTCTCTTCAGTCGTTTTGGAGTGCCTAAAACTATTGCCAGCGACAACGGCACCCAATTTACCAGCAAAGAATTTGAAGAATTCTGCAAGGCTCAAGCCATTGAACATTTAACAACGGCAATCTACCACCCAAGGTCAAATGGCCTAGCAGAGAGGTTCGTCGATACATTCAAAAGGGCCTTGAAGAAAAACTAAGGCATGGACACTGACGAGAAGAGTCTTGAACAATTTTTATCGGTGTACAGGATCACTCCGAACCCAAACACTGATACCGGTTCATCACCAGCCGAACTGATGTTTGCACGGAAAATCAGATCTGTATTTGACAGAATTTTACCAAGTGCAACCAGAGTAACAACAACAAAAGAAAATTTTCCAACAAGGTTTTACAAACCTGGTGACAGAATATTCTTCCTGAATTACAGGAGTGGAAAAATTTTTTGGGAGGAGGG
>NW_027633488.1:0-40480 GCF_053919585.1 Euprymna scolopes
AAGTGTAGTATCTGTTCTTATCAGCTTAATATCTGATAGGTCCCTCGCATGGAGGGATCACGATATTAAACTGATTTTTGGACCACGGTCAAGGGTTAGGAGCTTGCTCCCCCTTCTCCACGGGTTGGCCTGGTATTGCACTGCCTCCAGGAGTTTACAGCCCCGGTTTCTGACCCAGCGCCAGCTTGGGGACGAATCCAAAAAACGAAAACCCAAAAACAGACTTTAGCTTTATTTTTCATTTTTTTTTTTTTTTGTTTTTCTTTCTTCTTGGGTTTGTTTGGTTTTGTTTTGTTGTGGGTTTTTCATTGCTAATTAAGCAATTAATTGCTTCATTTTAATTGCCCCCCAAAAAACGAACGCCCCTTAAATTAAACAGACTTTAGTTTTCTTTCTTGTTTTGTTGGGGTTTATCTGTTTGTTTTTGTTATTGTTTTTGTTTTTGTTTTGTTTTTCCCCCTGTGCTAATGCATTCATTAAGCAATTAGTTGCTTCATTTCATTTGCCTCGTTGCCTGGGATGGTTAATTAGCTTGCGGGCCCTTTTTTTCGCTTTCATCCTGATTTACTCGCTTGGGGGCTCGCCCCTGCTGCTGGAGGACGACTCCACTTGGCCGCGCACCTGTCCGACTGTTCCACCTCGCTGCTGGGGGGTGCCTAGCAGCCCAGGAAGCACTGCCCGACGACGGTGGCCCCAGTTGAGGGTCGTCTGGCGACCGCGGCCCCTAGGGGCCGCATCGCTTCTCGGCCTTTTGGCTAAGATCAAAGTGTAGTATCTGTTCTTATCAGCTTAATATCTGATAGGTCCCTCGCATGGAGGGATCACGATATTAAACTGATTTTTGGACCACGGTCAAGGGTTAGGAGCTTGCTCCCCCTTCTCCACGGGTTGGCCTGGTATTGCACTGCCTCCAGGAGTTTACAGCCCCGGTTTCTGACCCAGCGCCAGCTTGGGGACGAATCCAAAAAACGAAAACCCAAAAACAGACTTTAGCTTTATTTTTCATTTTTTTTTTTTTTTGTTTTTCTTTCTTCTTGGGTTTGTTTGGTTTTGTTTTGTTGTGGGTTTTTCATTGCTAATTAAGCAATTAATTGCTTCATTTTAATTGCCCCCCAAAAAACGAACGCCCCTTAAATTAAACAGACTTTAGTTTTCTTTCTTGTTTTGTTGGGGTTTATCTGTTTGTTTTTGTTATTGTTTTTGTTTTTGTTTTGTTTTTCCCCCTGTGCTAATGCATTCATTAAGCAATTAGTTGCTTCATTTCATTTGCCTCGTTGCCTGGGATGGTTAATTAGCTTGCGGGCCCTTTTTTTCGCTTTCATCCTGATTTACTCGCTTGGGGGCTCGCCCCTGCTGCTGGAGGACGACTCCACTTGGCCGCGCACCTGTCCGACTGTTCCACCTCGCTGCTGGGGGGTGCCTAGCAGCCCAGGAAGCACTGCCCGACGACGGTGGCCCCAGTTGAGGGTCGTCTGGCGACCGCGGCCCCTAGGGGCCGCATCGCTTCTCGGCCTTTTGGCTAAGATCAAAGTGTAGTATCTGTTCTTATCAGCTTAATATCTGATAGGTCCCTCGCATGGAGGGATCACGATATTAAACTGATTTTTGGACCACGGTCAAGGGTTAGGAGCTTGCTCCCCCTTCTCCACGGGTTGGCCTGGTATTGCACTGCCTCCAGGAGTTTACAGCCCCGGTTTCTGACCCAGCGCCAGCTTGGGGACGAATCCAAAAAACGAAAACCCAAAAACAGACTTTAGCTTTATTTTTCATTTTTTTTTTTTTTTGTTTTTCTTTCTTCTTGGGTTTGTTTGGTTTTGTTTTGTTGTGGGTTTTTCATTGCTAATTAAGCAATTAATTGCTTCATTTTAATTGCCCCCCAAAAAACGAACGCCCCTTAAATTAAACAGACTTTAGTTTTCTTTCTTGTTTTGTTGGGGTTTATCTGTTTGTTTTTGTTATTGTTTTTGTTTTTGTTTTGTTTTTCCCCCTGTGCTAATGCATTCATTAAGCAATTAGTTGCTTCATTTCATTTGCCTCGTTGCCTGGGATGGTTAATTAGCTTGCGGGCCCTTTTTTTCGCTTTCATCCTGATTTACTCGCTTGGGGGCTCGCCCCTGCTGCTGGAGGACGACTCCACTTGGCCGCGCACCTGTCCGACTGTTCCACCTCGCTGCTGGGGGGTGCCTAGCAGCCCAGGAAGCACTGCCCGACGACGGTGGCCCCAGTTGAGGGTCGTCTGGCGACCGCGGCCCCTAGGGGCCGCATCGCTTCTCGGCCTTTTGGCTAAGATCAAAGTGTAGTATCTGTTCTTATCAGCTTAATATCTGATAGGTCCCTCGCATGGAGGGATCACGATATTAAACTGATTTTTGGACCACGGTCAAGGGTTAGGAGCTTGCTCCCCCTTCTCCACGGGTTGGCCTGGTATTGCACTGCCTCCAGGAGTTTACAGCCCCGGTTTCTGACCCAGCGCCAGCTTGGGGACGAATCCAAAAAACGAAAACCCAAAAACAGACTTTAGCTTTATTTTTCATTTTTTTTTTTTTTTGTTTTTCTTTCTTCTTGGGTTTGTTTGGTTTTGTTTTGTTGTGGGTTTTTCATTGCTAATTAAGCAATTAATTGCTTCATTTTAATTGCCCCCCAAAAAACGAACGCCCCTTAAATTAAACAGACTTTAGTTTTCTTTCTTGTTTTGTTGGGGTTTATCTGTTTGTTTTTGTTATTGTTTTTGTTTTTGTTTTGTTTTTCCCCCTGTGCTAATGCATTCATTAAGCAATTAGTTGCTTCATTTCATTTGCCTCGTTGCCTGGGATGGTTAATTAGCTTGCGGGCCCTTTTTTTCGCTTTCATCCTGATTTACTCGCTTGGGGGCTCGCCCCTGCTGCTGGAGGACGACTCCACTTGGCCGCGCACCTGTCCGACTGTTCCACCTCGCTGCTGGGGGGTGCCTAGCAGCCCAGGAAGCACTGCCCGACGACGGTGGCCCCAGTTGAGGGTCGTCTGGCGACCGCGGCCCCTAGGGGCCGCATCGCTTCTCGGCCTTTTGGCTAAGATCAAAGTGTAGTATCTGTTCTTATCAGCTTAATATCTGATAGGTCCCTCGCATGGAGGGATCACGATATTAAACTGATTTTTGGACCACGGTCAAGGGTTAGGAGCTTGCTCCCCCTTCTCCACGGGTTGGCCTGGTATTGCACTGCCTCCAGGAGTTTACAGCCCCGGTTTCTGACCCAGCGCCAGCTTGGGGACGAATCCAAAAAACGAAAACCCAAAAACAGACTTTAGCTTTATTTTTCATTTTTTTTTTTTTTTGTTTTTCTTTCTTCTTGGGTTTGTTTGGTTTTGTTTTGTTGTGGGTTTTTCATTGCTAATTAAGCAATTAATTGCTTCATTTTAATTGCCCCCCAAAAAACGAACGCCCCTTAAATTAAACAGACTTTAGTTTTCTTTCTTGTTTTGTTGGGGTTTATCTGTTTGTTTTTGTTATTGTTTTTGTTTTTGTTTTGTTTTTCCCCCTGTGCTAATGCATTCATTAAGCAATTAGTTGCTTCATTTCATTTGCCTCGTTGCCTGGGATGGTTAATTAGCTTGCGGGCCCTTTTTTTCGCTTTCATCCTGATTTACTCGCTTGGGGGCTCGCCCCTGCTGCTGGAGGACGACTCCACTTGGCCGCGCACCTGTCCGACTGTTCCACCTCGCTGCTGGGGGGTGCCTAGCAGCCCAGGAAGCACTGCCCGACGACGGTGGCCCCAGTTGAGGGTCGTCTGGCGACCGCGGCCCCTAGGGGCCGCATCGCTTCTCGGCCTTTTGGCTAAGATCAAAGTGTAGTATCTGTTCTTATCAGCTTAATATCTGATAGGTCCCTCGCATGGAGGGATCACGATATTAAACTGATTTTTGGACCACGGTCAAGGGTTAGGAGCTTGCTCCCCCTTCTCCACGGGTTGGCCTGGTATTGCACTGCCTCCAGGAGTTTACAGCCCCGGTTTCTGACCCAGCGCCAGCTTGGGGACGAATCCAAAAAACGAAAACCCAAAAACAGACTTTAGCTTTATTTTTCATTTTTTTTTTTTTTTGTTTTTCTTTCTTCTTGGGTTTGTTTGGTTTTGTTTTGTTGTGGGTTTTTCATTGCTAATTAAGCAATTAATTGCTTCATTTTAATTGCCCCCCAAAAAACGAACGCCCCTTAAATTAAACAGACTTTAGTTTTCTTTCTTGTTTTGTTGGGGTTTATCTGTTTGTTTTTGTTATTGTTTTTGTTTTTGTTTTGTTTTTCCCCCTGTGCTAATGCATTCATTAAGCAATTAGTTGCTTCATTTCATTTGCCTCGTTGCCTGGGATGGTTAATTAGCTTGCGGGCCCTTTTTTTCGCTTTCATCCTGATTTACTCGCTTGGGGGCTCGCCCCTGCTGCTGGAGGACGACTCCACTTGGCCGCGCACCTGTCCGACTGTTCCACCTCGCTGCTGGGGGGTGCCTAGCAGCCCAGGAAGCACTGCCCGACGACGGTGGCCCCAGTTGAGGGTCGTCTGGCGACCGCGGCCCCTAGGGGCCGCATCGCTTCTCGGCCTTTTGGCTAAGATCAAAGTGTAGTATCTGTTCTTATCAGCTTAATATCTGATAGGTCCCTCGCATGGAGGGATCACGATATTAAACTGATTTTTGGACCACGGTCAAGGGTTAGGAGCTTGCTCCCCCTTCTCCACGGGTTGGCCTGGTATTGCACTGCCTCCAGGAGTTTACAGCCCCGGTTTCTGACCCAGCGCCAGCTTGGGGACGAATCCAAAAAACGAAAACCCAAAAACAGACTTTAGCTTTATTTTTCATTTTTTTTTTTTTTTGTTTTTCTTTCTTCTTGGGTTTGTTTGGTTTTGTTTTGTTGTGGGTTTTTCATTGCTAATTAAGCAATTAATTGCTTCATTTTAATTGCCCCCCAAAAAACGAACGCCCCTTAAATTAAACAGACTTTAGTTTTCTTTCTTGTTTTGTTGGGGTTTATCTGTTTGTTTTTGTTATTGTTTTTGTTTTTGTTTTGTTTTTCCCCCTGTGCTAATGCATTCATTAAGCAATTAGTTGCTTCATTTCATTTGCCTCGTTGCCTGGGATGGTTAATTAGCTTGCGGGCCCTTTTTTTCGCTTTCATCCTGATTTACTCGCTTGGGGGCTCGCCCCTGCTGCTGGAGGACGACTCCACTTGGCCGCGCACCTGTCCGACTGTTCCACCTCGCTGCTGGGGGGTGCCTAGCAGCCCAGGAAGCACTGCCCGACGACGGTGGCCCCAGTTGAGGGTCGTCTGGCGACCGCGGCCCCTAGGGGCCGCATCGCTTCTCGGCCTTTTGGCTAAGATCAAAGTGTAGTATCTGTTCTTATCAGCTTAATATCTGATAGGTCCCTCGCATGGAGGGATCACGATATTAAACTGATTTTTGGACCACGGTCAAGGGTTAGGAGCTTGCTCCCCCTTCTCCACGGGTTGGCCTGGTATTGCACTGCCTCCAGGAGTTTACAGCCCCGGTTTCTGACCCAGCGCCAGCTTGGGGACGAATCCAAAAAACGAAAACCCAAAAACAGACTTTAGCTTTATTTTTCATTTTTTTTTTTTTTTGTTTTTCTTTCTTCTTGGGTTTGTTTGGTTTTGTTTTGTTGTGGGTTTTTCATTGCTAATTAAGCAATTAATTGCTTCATTTTAATTGCCCCCCAAAAAACGAACGCCCCTTAAATTAAACAGACTTTAGTTTTCTTTCTTGTTTTGTTGGGGTTTATCTGTTTGTTTTTGTTATTGTTTTTGTTTTTGTTTTGTTTTTCCCCCTGTGCTAATGCATTCATTAAGCAATTAGTTGCTTCATTTCATTTGCCTCGTTGCCTGGGATGGTTAATTAGCTTGCGGGCCCTTTTTTTCGCTTTCATCCTGATTTACTCGCTTGGGGGCTCGCCCCTGCTGCTGGAGGACGACTCCACTTGGCCGCGCACCTGTCCGACTGTTCCACCTCGCTGCTGGGGGGTGCCTAGCAGCCCAGGAAGCACTGCCCGACGACGGTGGCCCCAGTTGAGGGTCGTCTGGCGACCGCGGCCCCTAGGGGCCGCATCGCTTCTCGGCCTTTTGGCTAAGATCAAAGTGTAGTATCTGTTCTTATCAGCTTAATATCTGATAGGTCCCTCGCATGGAGGGATCACGATATTAAACTGATTTTTGGACCACGGTCAAGGGTTAGGAGCTTGCTCCCCCTTCTCCACGGGTTGGCCTGGTATTGCACTGCCTCCAGGAGTTTACAGCCCCGGTTTCTGACCCAGCGCCAGCTTGGGGACGAATCCAAAAAACGAAAACCCAAAAACAGACTTTAGCTTTATTTTTCATTTTTTTTTTTTTTTGTTTTTCTTTCTTCTTGGGTTTGTTTGGTTTTGTTTTGTTGTGGGTTTTTCATTGCTAATTAAGCAATTAATTGCTTCATTTTAATTGCCCCCCAAAAAACGAACGCCCCTTAAATTAAACAGACTTTAGTTTTCTTTCTTGTTTTGTTGGGGTTTATCTGTTTGTTTTTGTTATTGTTTTTGTTTTTGTTTTGTTTTTCCCCCTGTGCTAATGCATTCATTAAGCAATTAGTTGCTTCATTTCATTTGCCTCGTTGCCTGGGATGGTTAATTAGCTTGCGGGCCCTTTTTTTCGCTTTCATCCTGATTTACTCGCTTGGGGGCTCGCCCCTGCTGCTGGAGGACGACTCCACTTGGCCGCGCACCTGTCCGACTGTTCCACCTCGCTGCTGGGGGGTGCCTAGCAGCCCAGGAAGCACTGCCCGACGACGGTGGCCCCAGTTGAGGGTCGTCTGGCGACCGCGGCCCCTAGGGGCCGCATCGCTTCTCGGCCTTTTGGCTAAGATCAAAGTGTAGTATCTGTTCTTATCAGCTTAATATCTGATAGGTCCCTCGCATGGAGGGATCACGATATTAAACTGATTTTTGGACCACGGTCAAGGGTTAGGAGCTTGCTCCCCCTTCTCCACGGGTTGGCCTGGTATTGCACTGCCTCCAGGAGTTTACAGCCCCGGTTTCTGACCCAGCGCCAGCTTGGGGACGAATCCAAAAAACGAAAACCCAAAAACAGACTTTAGCTTTATTTTTCATTTTTTTTTTTTTTTGTTTTTCTTTCTTCTTGGGTTTGTTTGGTTTTGTTTTGTTGTGGGTTTTTCATTGCTAATTAAGCAATTAATTGCTTCATTTTAATTGCCCCCCAAAAAACGAACGCCCCTTAAATTAAACAGACTTTAGTTTTCTTTCTTGTTTTGTTGGGGTTTATCTGTTTGTTTTTGTTATTGTTTTTGTTTTTGTTTTGTTTTTCCCCCTGTGCTAATGCATTCATTAAGCAATTAGTTGCTTCATTTCATTTGCCTCGTTGCCTGGGATGGTTAATTAGCTTGCGGGCCCTTTTTTTCGCTTTCATCCTGATTTACTCGCTTGGGGGCTCGCCCCTGCTGCTGGAGGACGACTCCACTTGGCCGCGCACCTGTCCGACTGTTCCACCTCGCTGCTGGGGGGTGCCTAGCAGCCCAGGAAGCACTGCCCGACGACGGTGGCCCCAGTTGAGGGTCGTCTGGCGACCGCGGCCCCTAGGGGCCGCATCGCTTCTCGGCCTTTTGGCTAAGATCAAAGTGTAGTATCTGTTCTTATCAGCTTAATATCTGATAGGTCCCTCGCATGGAGGGATCACGATATTAAACTGATTTTTGGACCACGGTCAAGGGTTAGGAGCTTGCTCCCCCTTCTCCACGGGTTGGCCTGGTATTGCACTGCCTCCAGGAGTTTACAGCCCCGGTTTCTGACCCAGCGCCAGCTTGGGGACGAATCCAAAAAACGAAAACCCAAAAACAGACTTTAGCTTTATTTTTCATTTTTTTTTTTTTTTGTTTTTCTTTCTTCTTGGGTTTGTTTGGTTTTGTTTTGTTGTGGGTTTTTCATTGCTAATTAAGCAATTAATTGCTTCATTTTAATTGCCCCCCAAAAAACGAACGCCCCTTAAATTAAACAGACTTTAGTTTTCTTTCTTGTTTTGTTGGGGTTTATCTGTTTGTTTTTGTTATTGTTTTTGTTTTTGTTTTGTTTTTCCCCCTGTGCTAATGCATTCATTAAGCAATTAGTTGCTTCATTTCATTTGCCTCGTTGCCTGGGATGGTTAATTAGCTTGCGGGCCCTTTTTTTCGCTTTCATCCTGATTTACTCGCTTGGGGGCTCGCCCCTGCTGCTGGAGGACGACTCCACTTGGCCGCGCACCTGTCCGACTGTTCCACCTCGCTGCTGGGGGGTGCCTAGCAGCCCAGGAAGCACTGCCCGACGACGGTGGCCCCAGTTGAGGGTCGTCTGGCGACCGCGGCCCCTAGGGGCCGCATCGCTTCTCGGCCTTTTGGCTAAGATCAAAGTGTAGTATCTGTTCTTATCAGCTTAATATCTGATAGGTCCCTCGCATGGAGGGATCACGATATTAAACTGATTTTTGGACCACGGTCAAGGGTTAGGAGCTTGCTCCCCCTTCTCCACGGGTTGGCCTGGTATTGCACTGCCTCCAGGAGTTTACAGCCCCGGTTTCTGACCCAGCGCCAGCTTGGGGACGAATCCAAAAAACGAAAACCCAAAAACAGACTTTAGCTTTATTTTTCATTTTTTTTTTTTTTTGTTTTTCTTTCTTCTTGGGTTTGTTTGGTTTTGTTTTGTTGTGGGTTTTTCATTGCTAATTAAGCAATTAATTGCTTCATTTTAATTGCCCCCCAAAAAACGAACGCCCCTTAAATTAAACAGACTTTAGTTTTCTTTCTTGTTTTGTTGGGGTTTATCTGTTTGTTTTTGTTATTGTTTTTGTTTTTGTTTTGTTTTTCCCCCTGTGCTAATGCATTCATTAAGCAATTAGTTGCTTCATTTCATTTGCCTCGTTGCCTGGGATGGTTAATTAGCTTGCGGGCCCTTTTTTTCGCTTTCATCCTGATTTACTCGCTTGGGGGCTCGCCCCTGCTGCTGGAGGACGACTCCACTTGGCCGCGCACCTGTCCGACTGTTCCACCTCGCTGCTGGGGGGTGCCTAGCAGCCCAGGAAGCACTGCCCGACGACGGTGGCCCCAGTTGAGGGTCGTCTGGCGACCGCGGCCCCTAGGGGCCGCATCGCTTCTCGGCCTTTTGGCTAAGATCAAAGTGTAGTATCTGTTCTTATCAGCTTAATATCTGATAGGTCCCTCGCATGGAGGGATCACGATATTAAACTGATTTTTGGACCACGGTCAAGGGTTAGGAGCTTGCTCCCCCTTCTCCACGGGTTGGCCTGGTATTGCACTGCCTCCAGGAGTTTACAGCCCCGGTTTCTGACCCAGCGCCAGCTTGGGGACGAATCCAAAAAACGAAAACCCAAAAACAGACTTTAGCTTTATTTTTCATTTTTTTTTTTTTTTGTTTTTCTTTCTTCTTGGGTTTGTTTGGTTTTGTTTTGTTGTGGGTTTTTCATTGCTAATTAAGCAATTAATTGCTTCATTTTAATTGCCCCCCAAAAAACGAACGCCCCTTAAATTAAACAGACTTTAGTTTTCTTTCTTGTTTTGTTGGGGTTTATCTGTTTGTTTTTGTTATTGTTTTTGTTTTTGTTTTGTTTTTCCCCCTGTGCTAATGCATTCATTAAGCAATTAGTTGCTTCATTTCATTTGCCTCGTTGCCTGGGATGGTTAATTAGCTTGCGGGCCCTTTTTTTCGCTTTCATCCTGATTTACTCGCTTGGGGGCTCGCCCCTGCTGCTGGAGGACGACTCCACTTGGCCGCGCACCTGTCCGACTGTTCCACCTCGCTGCTGGGGGGTGCCTAGCAGCCCAGGAAGCACTGCCCGACGACGGTGGCCCCAGTTGAGGGTCGTCTGGCGACCGCGGCCCCTAGGGGCCGCATCGCTTCTCGGCCTTTTGGCTAAGATCAAAGTGTAGTATCTGTTCTTATCAGCTTAATATCTGATAGGTCCCTCGCATGGAGGGATCACGATATTAAACTGATTTTTGGACCACGGTCAAGGGTTAGGAGCTTGCTCCCCCTTCTCCACGGGTTGGCCTGGTATTGCACTGCCTCCAGGAGTTTACAGCCCCGGTTTCTGACCCAGCGCCAGCTTGGGGACGAATCCAAAAAACGAAAACCCAAAAACAGACTTTAGCTTTATTTTTCATTTTTTTTTTTTTTTGTTTTTCTTTCTTCTTGGGTTTGTTTGGTTTTGTTTTGTTGTGGGTTTTTCATTGCTAATTAAGCAATTAATTGCTTCATTTTAATTGCCCCCCAAAAAACGAACGCCCCTTAAATTAAACAGACTTTAGTTTTCTTTCTTGTTTTGTTGGGGTTTATCTGTTTGTTTTTGTTATTGTTTTTGTTTTTGTTTTGTTTTTCCCCCTGTGCTAATGCATTCATTAAGCAATTAGTTGCTTCATTTCATTTGCCTCGTTGCCTGGGATGGTTAATTAGCTTGCGGGCCCTTTTTTTCGCTTTCATCCTGATTTACTCGCTTGGGGGCTCGCCCCTGCTGCTGGAGGACGACTCCACTTGGCCGCGCACCTGTCCGACTGTTCCACCTCGCTGCTGGGGGGTGCCTAGCAGCCCAGGAAGCACTGCCCGACGACGGTGGCCCCAGTTGAGGGTCGTCTGGCGACCGCGGCCCCTAGGGGCCGCATCGCTTCTCGGCCTTTTGGCTAAGATCAAAGTGTAGTATCTGTTCTTATCAGCTTAATATCTGATAGGTCCCTCGCATGGAGGGATCACGATATTAAACTGATTTTTGGACCACGGTCAAGGGTTAGGAGCTTGCTCCCCCTTCTCCACGGGTTGGCCTGGTATTGCACTGCCTCCAGGAGTTTACAGCCCCGGTTTCTGACCCAGCGCCAGCTTGGGGACGAATCCAAAAAACGAAAACCCAAAAACAGACTTTAGCTTTATTTTTCATTTTTTTTTTTTTTTGTTTTTCTTTCTTCTTGGGTTTGTTTGGTTTTGTTTTGTTGTGGGTTTTTCATTGCTAATTAAGCAATTAATTGCTTCATTTTAATTGCCCCCCAAAAAACGAACGCCCCTTAAATTAAACAGACTTTAGTTTTCTTTCTTGTTTTGTTGGGGTTTATCTGTTTGTTTTTGTTATTGTTTTTGTTTTTGTTTTGTTTTTCCCCCTGTGCTAATGCATTCATTAAGCAATTAGTTGCTTCATTTCATTTGCCTCGTTGCCTGGGATGGTTAATTAGCTTGCGGGCCCTTTTTTTCGCTTTCATCCTGATTTACTCGCTTGGGGGCTCGCCCCTGCTGCTGGAGGACGACTCCACTTGGCCGCGCACCTGTCCGACTGTTCCACCTCGCTGCTGGGGGGTGCCTAGCAGCCCAGGAAGCACTGCCCGACGACGGTGGCCCCAGTTGAGGGTCGTCTGGCGACCGCGGCCCCTAGGGGCCGCATCGCTTCTCGGCCTTTTGGCTAAGATCAAAGTGTAGTATCTGTTCTTATCAGCTTAATATCTGATAGGTCCCTCGCATGGAGGGATCACGATATTAAACTGATTTTTGGACCACGGTCAAGGGTTAGGAGCTTGCTCCCCCTTCTCCACGGGTTGGCCTGGTATTGCACTGCCTCCAGGAGTTTACAGCCCCGGTTTCTGACCCAGCGCCAGCTTGGGGACGAATCCAAAAAACGAAAACCCAAAAACAGACTTTAGCTTTATTTTTCATTTTTTTTTTTTTTTGTTTTTCTTTCTTCTTGGGTTTGTTTGGTTTTGTTTTGTTGTGGGTTTTTCATTGCTAATTAAGCAATTAATTGCTTCATTTTAATTGCCCCCCAAAAAACGAACGCCCCTTAAATTAAACAGACTTTAGTTTTCTTTCTTGTTTTGTTGGGGTTTATCTGTTTGTTTTTGTTATTGTTTTTGTTTTTGTTTTGTTTTTCCCCCTGTGCTAATGCATTCATTAAGCAATTAGTTGCTTCATTTCATTTGCCTCGTTGCCTGGGATGGTTAATTAGCTTGCGGGCCCTTTTTTTCGCTTTCATCCTGATTTACTCGCTTGGGGGCTCGCCCCTGCTGCTGGAGGACGACTCCACTTGGCCGCGCACCTGTCCGACTGTTCCACCTCGCTGCTGGGGGGTGCCTAGCAGCCCAGGAAGCACTGCCCGACGACGGTGGCCCCAGTTGAGGGTCGTCTGGCGACCGCGGCCCCTAGGGGCCGCATCGCTTCTCGGCCTTTTGGTCAAGATCAAAGTGTAGTATCTGTTCTCAGTGCTTACTGCGGTCTGCCTTTAAGTCGAGTTGTGAGCTCTTAAGCTTTTAGCTTAGAGTTTTTTCCTTCTGCTCTCTGCAAGGACCAGCCCCTTCTTGGGGATTTGGACCCGCAAAGACTTGTTTTTGTTTCTTGTTATATGTTATTGCCCATCCTGGGCAACTATTAACTGTTTTTTCTTTCTTTGTTACAGATAGTCCGGGGTCCAGCTAGCACTTAAGCAGCCGGCAGGGCCAAGGGAAACCGACGTGCCTTTTTAGGCGAAGGTCCCCTTGGTTTCCGAATCGGCGGGTGTCTAGCCGGGCCTTGGGCCACCAAATAGATGGAGCAGGCCTCTGCTCCTGCCACCTTGGGGGACGCCCCAGGTGTAGCTATCGTGAAGGGTCCGGGGGGTGCCGTCCCGCAAGGCACCCCCAGTTCGAGAAGGGTTTCCGGGGTCGCTGCCCCAGAGTTGGCCGGATCGCGAGAGGGGGTCGCCACCCCCAGTAGGGTCGAGGCAGGTACGAGAGCGGGGGCCGCTACCCCCAGTGAGGTCGTGTCGGGTGTTGCCGCCCCAAAAGGCAGCACCAATCGGATGTCCGGAGCGAGAGCGGGGGTCGCCACCCCCAGTAGCGTTGAGTTGGGTGTCGCCACCCCGAAAGGTGACACAAATGCCCGTTTTATCCGAGAGCGGGTGGAGAAGAAGGCAAAGAAGTGGTGGGTCCTTGAGGAGGAAAAACCCAGAGTCCCTCTGACTAGGTCCCAGTCCGCCAGGGTTAGTCCTAGCAAAGTAGAGATAGTAGGACTTAGGAGGAGTAAGTCGGAAGATGTAATCGTGGTTGATGGGTGCTCCCCCGGGGGGACGGTGTCCGGTGACGAGACACCAACTAGCCTATTCGAGTGGCCAGCCCTCACAATGAGCGATTGCTCCCCAATCCCTCCTGGACAGGATAAAACAGCAGGAACGGTAGCAGCAGCAGCAGCAGCAGTGGAGGCCAGTATGACCAAAGCGGCGGATAACTGTGCGTGGGGTCGGAGAAAGGTGACCCAGAAGACCCCAGGCTACTACCAGGGACTGTTGCAGGAGAGATTCAAAGACTTCATAAGTGGAAATAAGCTAATGGTGGTGCCCGGAGCTCTGGAGGACATCAAACTCCGCACGGTTTCTCTAGTAACCCTTGACGCCAATGGAAAGGGACTCGTCGGCGTGCCGCTAGAGAAGATGTGCGACGCAATAGGAGAGCTCCGGATACCCGCACAGTACCTGGTTCGTAAATACCACGCTACGTGGGATCTCCTCCTGCCATCAAAGGAGGAAGCAGAGAAGTTAGCAGGAGGAGACCTCACGTGGAAGAACTTAAGGCTCCGCCCCGAGTATCTATCAAAGAGGAGAGCAGGAGTAACAGTGCTCGGGGTGCCCTGCTTTATAACTGCCGACCAGATAGGTGCCACCTTGGCCCAGTTTGGAGAGGTCGAGGAAGTCAACCCAACAAAAGGACCTCGAAATATCCAAACTGGGTCATATAAAATTCATATGAAGGTGGACCGGAAAAATTTTCACTTAATACCGGCGCAGCTAACTTGTGAGGGCTGGCAGATGGCCGTCATCGTCGAGGGGAGGAGGCCATACTGTTGGCAGTGCACCAAACCAGGACACGTGGCCCGATTCTGCCCTCAACGAAAAGACCAACAACCATCGGGCACGAAGGAGGTACCGCAGATTGTTCCAGCAGCGGAGGGCAAAAAGCAGACAGAGGAGGAAGGCGGAACTTGGAGCAAGGTCGTCGCCAAGAGGGGCAAGAAGAAGGAAGGAGGAGCCCCTGTAGAAACAACAAGAGCACCGGCGGCGACCACGAAAAGAAAGTTGCGAATGAGCTCCTCAGGATCGGAAGGGGAGGAAGGAGAGGCTGCTGGAAAACACAGTGAGAAGAGGGAGAGGAAAGAAGCTCCAAAAGAATCTCCCAAGAAGTCTCCCCCAGTGCAAGAAGCCATGGAAGAAATCAATACTGAGCCTCCAACATCAGTCGCCCCAGAGGACGCTCAGCCCACCCCACCCCTGTTTAACACCCCGGAGCCAGAGGTGATAGCTCCAGTTGTGGAAGAAGAAGGAAAAGAAGACCAGGAGAAGGCGGCCCCCAGGAAGGAAAAAACCCGAAAGTGTCCATTCTGGCCGGGGGTCCGCCTCTGCGAGGTGGATGAGTCAGTAGGAGACCTGAGCGGGACGCAGCGAAAACACCTGCGCATCCTGGAGAGTCTAAAGATGGTGGAGGGGAAGGACATCTCCGATCCCAGGAACTTCCCAGACGCTCCACAAATAATCACATTCGTCAGGCCCAACAGGGGTGGGCGAGCTAAAGCCCTCTGGAGAATGTTGGAAGAGGGGAAGACGGCATTCCCGGGGTTGAAACTTATAGACGGGGAGCACCCATCCTTAGAGCAGGTCGAGAAGCGATGTGAGGGGAGGGTCCCTGTTTACGTTCACCCCTCATTTTATAGGGCCATTAAGTTGACGTTCCCTCTGGACGTGGGAGGTCTGGCCAAAGACGGGCGGCTTACGCCTGTCCTGCTCACAGGCAGTCTTGGACAGACTTTCGACGTCCTCTCCCCCGAGGATTTCAGACCCTTGATTGACGAATACTATTAGTTAGGGAAACATGGCGGCAAGCTTAAACCTAGCTAGTTTGAATGCGAGGGGCATGAGGTCTCGAAGCAAGGCTTCTCGCGTGCTGAGGGACCTCATGGCCCTTGAGGTAGACATAGCTGCAATTCAGGAGACCCACTTTGTTGGGGCTGGGGACTGTGGTGTGCTGGTGAACGACTTTGACGTTTATTCAGCATATGGCAGTCTCCAGAGCCGGGGGGTTTCTGTGCTAGTAAGTCGCACCCTATCTGCGACGGTTACACTTGTTCATGCGGACGCTCATGGGAGGCTGGTCGTGGTTGATGTTGCCGTTAGCAGCGGCGCGTTCCGGATCATGGCAGTTTACGCGCCCAACATCCAAACCGAGAGGGTTTCCTTTTTTCGGCGGGTGGAGGGGTTTCTCTCTTCGGGTCCGGAGCGGGTAGTTTTAATGGGGGACTGGAATGCCATCCTGGACCCCAATTTAGATAAGGTCGGGGGGCCTAGCGGGCAGGGTAGGTGTGATAGCAGCCTGTCTGACCTGATGGCCTCGTGCGATCTGGTCGACAGGTTCCGTCTGGATCACCCCGGGAGGGAGATGTGGACGTGGCATACTAGTGCGGCCTCCAGTCCAAGTACATACTTGGACAGGATGTTAATTAGAAGGGGCGACGTAGATTTTCTATCTTGTCCCACGTTCCACTGGTTAGGTCATTCGGACCACAAACTCGTGTTGGCCCGTTTGAAGTTAGGTAATAGGCCTAGGTTGGCTGGCTACTGGAAGATGAACGCCTCCTTGTTGGAGTCGGTCGACTTCCGGGAGCAGCTGACAACACTAATTCAGAGGGAGTTAGTGGGGGCGGTTACCGGGAGTAGATGGTGGGTTAATCTTAAGGTGACCATTAGGCATTTTTGTGTCCAATATAGCCAAAGCCTCGCTTTAACTAGGGCACGGACCAAAAAGCACCTAGAGGATAGATTGACCCGGGCGGTGGCAGGGGGGGATTCCCTAGATCTAGCACTAATTAAGGGGGACCTCAGTCGCTTGGCTAGCGAGCGATATGAAGGTCAAGTAGTTAGGGCTAGGTTAAATAGAGTCTCCAACGAAGCCGTGAACGTTGACGCTGTTGAGCGTGGGGCCGCTTTAAGACGCGGCTCGGATGGGTACATTCGGGAGGTGAAAAACCTGGAAGGACGTTCTCTCGTATCGACGCGGGAGATCTGCAATGGGTTTCGGCAACATTTGGAGGAGCGCTTCACCAAACTACCCAGACTCCGCGGCCAGGAGTTTGGCAGCTATTTAGCTGGCTCGCCCCGCCTTACTGCGGCCCGAGCGGCTAGTTGCGAGGGGGTGGTTACGGAGCGTGAGGTCATTACTGCGTTGAAGCAGGTTGGCCACAACAAATCTCCGGGGCTCGATGGTTTGCCCTACGAACTGTACTTGAGGCTGTCGCCCATGTTTGTGCCCCTTTTGACGGGCGTGTTTAACCACTGGTTTGCCCAGGACTCGATCCCGAGGCAGGTAACCAAAGGAGTGGTCACGCTTCTGAAGAAGGGAAACCAACATGGAGGGGGGAACCTAGATGATTATAGGCCCATAACTCTGCTTAACGCAGATTTTAAGATTTTGGCCCGTATTCTTGCGAACCGTCTGCAGGTCGTTATCGACGAGTTGGTCGAACCGGATCAGAATTACGCTGTGAAGGGTCGAACAATTCAAAACAATCTGCACTTGGTTCGCACGATAATAGAGGGATTAGAAGACGACACTGAAGCCGCGCTGATCAATTTAGATCAGTCCAAGGCGTTCGATAGGGTGGACCATGGGTTCCTGAGGGCTGTTGTGGAGGCCGCCGGCTTTGGTCCGGACTTCCGCAAGTGGATCTCCGCCCTGTATCGTGACCCCGCGGTGGTGGTGCAAGTCAACGGTAGGTTGTCGGAGTCCTTTGGGGTCTCCCGGTCGGTGCGGCAGGGCTGTCCGCTGTCGCCTCTGCTCTATGTCCTGGCGTTGGAGCCCTTCCTTCGCAAATTAAGGGACGAGGCGGCGAGACCAGTCCTACGCGGCATTGCTCTACCTGGCGGCCGAGTTGCCAGGGTGTCCGCGTACGCTGATGACGTCACCGTTTTCGCAGCCAGTCGTAACGACATCGAAGCGGTGATAGAGGCGATCGCTGAGTATGAAGTTGTCACAGGGGCCGTAATCAATCGCAGCAAGTCCGTCGGTCTGCGGTTGAGCGCCTGGACCGGGGTAAACTCGCTTCCAGGTGCGTTCGGCTGGACTGATGGCCCGGTTAAGATCCTCGGTGTGTGGTTCGGGCCGGATCTCCAGCTGGACAGAAATTGGTCGGAGGTACAGACGAAGGTCGAGTCCGCTGTCGGAACTTGGATTCGAAGGAGATTGTCCTTGAAGGGTCGTGCGGAGGCATGCGCCACTTACGTGTTTCCGCTGATCCTTTACCGGTTATCTGTTCTTCCCCTGCCTGCGGACCGCTGTAAGGCTTTAGAGCGACTCCTTTTCCGACTGCTCTGGAAGGGAGGAAAGCCGTATGTCCGTAGACAGGTCTGTACGCAGAAGCTTAGCGAGGGAGGCTTGGGGATGCCTGATCTGCGCAGCCATCAAAACGCAGAAAGACTGGCGTTCCTAAGTCGGACACTGATAGAGGAGGCACCCTGGGTACCAGCCGTGGAGCACGCTTTCCCACGGCTGTTAACCGACCCCGCCGCCGAAGGTCGCCGTCGACCAGCGGGGGAAGGGCGCTTCCTGACCGAATGCCGAGCCGCCCTTAGGGCATTGCCGGGGTCCAGTGACCTTGCACGGCCTAGGTGGAGGCTATATGAGGATTTAGTGGAGGGTACCGCAAACGACCCGCTGGTGGAGCGGCTACATCTGTCGAGGGGGGAAGTTCTCTCGCTTTGGAGTTGGGCGCCTGCCAGTAGCTACATAAATAATGCAGAGTTCTCGATAACGTGGAGGCTAGTCCGGGATGCGTTGCCTCTCTTCGACCGACTTGCCAGGGATTTTAGGGATCGCGAGTATTATTATCCCCCGTGCCCACGCTGCAACGATGAGAACGAGGACGAGACGCGTGAACACGCGTTCTTTCTTTGCAGCGGGGTACGGAGTCTCTGGAGGTATGTCGAAGGGGTAACGGCTCGCATCGACCCCGAGCGGTCGGTGCCACTTGATTTGGCGTACGTGGTTGACAATGTGGACCCGCCGTTTATCAGGGAGAAACGGGCGGTGTTTCTGGCGATACTGGCTGTAGCTAGATTAGTGACGTGGGTTACACGTCTGAACATTGTCTATGAGGGGCGATCTGTTTCCGATCAGGATCTGGTCCTTTATTTTAAGCACCAACTTAAAATAAAAATCAGATGTGATTGGAAAAGGTTGCCCCGCATCGACTTTGATAGGAGATGGGTGCACAACACTAGTTTGTGCATCCGACGAGGAGCTAGGTATGAGCTTGTGTTTCCACCCTAGTAGTATTCGTCTGGAGGTGCTGAAGTTTCGATTGTCGTGCACTCGGAACCCAGCCCCTCATATGTTAATACGAGGTTTACCCCGTAATCATGGGTAGAAGTAGGTTTGCTAGTTAGGCGGAGTAACCACCTAGAGTGGAAAGCATGTGCTTTATTTAGGGCCTAGACTAGGGTGAATGTGAGTTTGATCCTGTCCCCGTTAGATCTTTGTTTTTTCGATAGATTGGCACTAGGAGAGCTTCCAAAGATGCCCAAAGTCCACCAGTTTTATTTTGTCCTCGGCCTGTTTTTACCCCTTACGTACATTATCTTGGAAGACGCCATCCATCCCTGTTTTTTCCCCGACCCTAAGTTATTTTTCTTACAAGTCCCTATTTCCTCCACTCCCCCCTAGGGAACGACCTGCTTGCTTTCACCCTTTCCCCCCGGGGGAAGTGGACCGGAAGACAGTGGGCGTTTCATACGACAGACCAGCCGTTAGGTAGGGAGGGTCCCCTTACTAACCCGCCCCCATAGGCATTTTATTAAGTTGTTTTCTTTTTCTTTCTTTTTGGGTGTATTATTAGTTTGCCCCCCTCCCCATCATCTCACCCCCATTATATAAAAAAAAAAAAAAAAAAAAAAAAAAAAAAAAAAAAAAAAAAAAAAAAAAAATACCTAAGTTTGTAAATATTATTTTGTTTTGGTTTTTGTAAATAAATGTTTTTCTTTTTCACAGTACGAATGTCGCCCGCCATCCCGATAAGCTGGGGAGCTGTCTATTTTAAGTAGGTCCTGGTAAGAATGTAGGCGGATGTGTTATGATAGAGTCTAGTATAGGGCCTTCTAAATAAAATACTTGCTTTTCAACGCAAGTTTAGCTAGCAGATTTAGCAAAGTCCCGTTTTCTTCCCCACCACCCCCCTTACTGGCCTTTGTGCCTAAGTTGTATCGGACCCCAAATGAGGGCTTGGTAGTAGATAATGCCAAGTCCGGGGCCGATACGACTAAATACAATCGCTTCTCGGCCTTTTGGCTAAGATCAAAGTGTAGTATCTGTTCTTATCAGCTTAATATCTGATAGGTCCCTCGCATGGAGGGATCACGATATTAAACTGATTTTTGGACCACGGTCAAGGGTTAGGAGCTTGCTCCCCCTTCTCCACGGGTTGGCCTGGTATTGCACTGCCTCCAGGAGTTTACAGCCCCGGTTTCTGACCCAGCGCCAGCTTGGGGACGAATCCAAAAAACGAAAACCCAAAAACAGACTTTAGCTTTATTTTTCATTTTTTTTTTTTTTTGTTTTTCTTTCTTCTTGGGTTTGTTTGGTTTTGTTTTGTTGTGGGTTTTTCATTGCTAATTAAGCAATTAATTGCTTCATTTTAATTGCCCCCCAAAAAACGAACGCCCCTTAAATTAAACAGACTTTAGTTTTCTTTCTTGTTTTGTTGGGGTTTATCTGTTTGTTTTTGTTATTGTTTTTGTTTTTGTTTTGTTTTTCCCCCTGTGCTAATGCATTCATTAAGCAATTAGTTGCTTCATTTCATTTGCCTCGTTGCCTGGGATGGTTAATTAGCTTGCGGGCCCTTTTTTTCGCTTTCATCCTGATTTACTCGCTTGGGGGCTCGCCCCTGCTGCTGGAGGACGACTCCACTTGGCCGCGCACCTGTCCGACTGTTCCACCTCGCTGCTGGGGGGTGCCTAGCAGCCCAGGAAGCACTGCCCGACGACGGTGGCCCCAGTTGAGGGTCGTCTGGCGACCGCGGCCCCTAGGGGCCGCATCGCTTCTCGGCCTTTTGGCTAAGATCAAAGTGTAGTATCTGTTCTTATCAGCTTAATATCTGATAGGTCCCTCGCATGGAGGGATCACGATATTAAACTGATTTTTGGACCACGGTCAAGGGTTAGGAGCTTGCTCCCCCTTCTCCACGGGTTGGCCTGGTATTGCACTGCCTCCAGGAGTTTACAGCCCCGGTTTCTGACCCAGCGCCAGCTTGGGGACGAATCCAAAAAACGAAAACCCAAAAACAGACTTTAGCTTTATTTTTCATTTTTTTTTTTTTTTGTTTTTCTTTCTTCTTGGGTTTGTTTGGTTTTGTTTTGTTGTGGGTTTTTCATTGCTAATTAAGCAATTAATTGCTTCATTTTAATTGCCCCCCAAAAAACGAACGCCCCTTAAATTAAACAGACTTTAGTTTTCTTTCTTGTTTTGTTGGGGTTTATCTGTTTGTTTTTGTTATTGTTTTTGTTTTTGTTTTGTTTTTCCCCCTGTGCTAATGCATTCATTAAGCAATTAGTTGCTTCATTTCATTTGCCTCGTTGCCTGGGATGGTTAATTAGCTTGCGGGCCCTTTTTTTCGCTTTCATCCTGATTTACTCGCTTGGGGGCTCGCCCCTGCTGCTGGAGGACGACTCCACTTGGCCGCGCACCTGTCCGACTGTTCCACCTCGCTGCTGGGGGGTGCCTAGCAGCCCAGGAAGCACTGCCCGACGACGGTGGCCCCAGTTGAGGGTCGTCTGGCGACCGCGGCCCCTAGGGGCCGCATCGCTTCTCGGCCTTTTGGCTAAGATCAAAGTGTAGTATCTGTTCTTATCAGCTTAATATCTGATAGGTCCCTCGCATGGAGGGATCACGATATTAAACTGATTTTTGGACCACGGTCAAGGGTTAGGAGCTTGCTCCCCCTTCTCCACGGGTTGGCCTGGTATTGCACTGCCTCCAGGAGTTTACAGCCCCGGTTTCTGACCCAGCGCCAGCTTGGGGACGAATCCAAAAAACGAAAACCCAAAAACAGACTTTAGCTTTATTTTTCATTTTTTTTTTTTTTTGTTTTTCTTTCTTCTTGGGTTTGTTTGGTTTTGTTTTGTTGTGGGTTTTTCATTGCTAATTAAGCAATTAATTGCTTCATTTTAATTGCCCCCCAAAAAACGAACGCCCCTTAAATTAAACAGACTTTAGTTTTCTTTCTTGTTTTGTTGGGGTTTATCTGTTTGTTTTTGTTATTGTTTTTGTTTTTGTTTTGTTTTTCCCCCTGTGCTAATGCATTCATTAAGCAATTAGTTGCTTCATTTCATTTGCCTCGTTGCCTGGGATGGTTAATTAGCTTGCGGGCCCTTTTTTTCGCTTTCATCCTGATTTACTCGCTTGGGGGCTCGCCCCTGCTGCTGGAGGACGACTCCACTTGGCCGCGCACCTGTCCGACTGTTCCACCTCGCTGCTGGGGGGTGCCTAGCAGCCCAGGAAGCACTGCCCGACGACGGTGGCCCCAGTTGAGGGTCGTCTGGCGACCGCGGCCCCTAGGGGCCGCATCGCTTCTCGGCCTTTTGGCTAAGATCAAAGTGTAGTATCTGTTCTTATCAGCTTAATATCTGATAGGTCCCTCGCATGGAGGGATCACGATATTAAACTGATTTTTGGACCACGGTCAAGGGTTAGGAGCTTGCTCCCCCTTCTCCACGGGTTGGCCTGGTATTGCACTGCCTCCAGGAGTTTACAGCCCCGGTTTCTGACCCAGCGCCAGCTTGGGGACGAATCCAAAAAACGAAAACCCAAAAACAGACTTTAGCTTTATTTTTCATTTTTTTTTTTTTTTGTTTTTCTTTCTTCTTGGGTTTGTTTGGTTTTGTTTTGTTGTGGGTTTTTCATTGCTAATTAAGCAATTAATTGCTTCATTTTAATTGCCCCCCAAAAAACGAACGCCCCTTAAATTAAACAGACTTTAGTTTTCTTTCTTGTTTTGTTGGGGTTTATCTGTTTGTTTTTGTTATTGTTTTTGTTTTTGTTTTGTTTTTCCCCCTGTGCTAATGCATTCATTAAGCAATTAGTTGCTTCATTTCATTTGCCTCGTTGCCTGGGATGGTTAATTAGCTTGCGGGCCCTTTTTTTCGCTTTCATCCTGATTTACTCGCTTGGGGGCTCGCCCCTGCTGCTGGAGGACGACTCCACTTGGCCGCGCACCTGTCCGACTGTTCCACCTCGCTGCTGGGGGGTGCCTAGCAGCCCAGGAAGCACTGCCCGACGACGGTGGCCCCAGTTGAGGGTCGTCTGGCGACCGCGGCCCCTAGGGGCCGCATCGCTTCTCGGCCTTTTGGCTAAGATCAAAGTGTAGTATCTGTTCTTATCAGCTTAATATCTGATAGGTCCCTCGCATGGAGGGATCACGATATTAAACTGATTTTTGGACCACGGTCAAGGGTTAGGAGCTTGCTCCCCCTTCTCCACGGGTTGGCCTGGTATTGCACTGCCTCCAGGAGTTTACAGCCCCGGTTTCTGACCCAGCGCCAGCTTGGGGACGAATCCAAAAAACGAAAACCCAAAAACAGACTTTAGCTTTATTTTTCATTTTTTTTTTTTTTTGTTTTTCTTTCTTCTTGGGTTTGTTTGGTTTTGTTTTGTTGTGGGTTTTTCATTGCTAATTAAGCAATTAATTGCTTCATTTTAATTGCCCCCCAAAAAACGAACGCCCCTTAAATTAAACAGACTTTAGTTTTCTTTCTTGTTTTGTTGGGGTTTATCTGTTTGTTTTTGTTATTGTTTTTGTTTTTGTTTTGTTTTTCCCCCTGTGCTAATGCATTCATTAAGCAATTAGTTGCTTCATTTCATTTGCCTCGTTGCCTGGGATGGTTAATTAGCTTGCGGGCCCTTTTTTTCGCTTTCATCCTGATTTACTCGCTTGGGGGCTCGCCCCTGCTGCTGGAGGACGACTCCACTTGGCCGCGCACCTGTCCGACTGTTCCACCTCGCTGCTGGGGGGTGCCTAGCAGCCCAGGAAGCACTGCCCGACGACGGTGGCCCCAGTTGAGGGTCGTCTGGCGACCGCGGCCCCTAGGGGCCGCATCGCTTCTCGGCCTTTTGGCTAAGATCAAAGTGTAGTATCTGTTCTTATCAGCTTAATATCTGATAGGTCCCTCGCATGGAGGGATCACGATATTAAACTGATTTTTGGACCACGGTCAAGGGTTAGGAGCTTGCTCCCCCTTCTCCACGGGTTGGCCTGGTATTGCACTGCCTCCAGGAGTTTACAGCCCCGGTTTCTGACCCAGCGCCAGCTTGGGGACGAATCCAAAAAACGAAAACCCAAAAACAGACTTTAGCTTTATTTTTCATTTTTTTTTTTTTTTGTTTTTCTTTCTTCTTGGGTTTGTTTGGTTTTGTTTTGTTGTGGGTTTTTCATTGCTAATTAAGCAATTAATTGCTTCATTTTAATTGCCCCCCAAAAAACGAACGCCCCTTAAATTAAACAGACTTTAGTTTTCTTTCTTGTTTTGTTGGGGTTTATCTGTTTGTTTTTGTTATTGTTTTTGTTTTTGTTTTGTTTTTCCCCCTGTGCTAATGCATTCATTAAGCAATTAGTTGCTTCATTTCATTTGCCTCGTTGCCTGGGATGGTTAATTAGCTTGCGGGCCCTTTTTTTCGCTTTCATCCTGATTTACTCGCTTGGGGGCTCGCCCCTGCTGCTGGAGGACGACTCCACTTGGCCGCGCACCTGTCCGACTGTTCCACCTCGCTGCTGGGGGGTGCCTAGCAGCCCAGGAAGCACTGCCCGACGACGGTGGCCCCAGTTGAGGGTCGTCTGGCGACCGCGGCCCCTAGGGGCCGCATCGCTTCTCGGCCTTTTGGCTAAGATCAAAGTGTAGTATCTGTTCTTATCAGCTTAATATCTGATAGGTCCCTCGCATGGAGGGATCACGATATTAAACTGATTTTTGGACCACGGTCAAGGGTTAGGAGCTTGCTCCCCCTTCTCCACGGGTTGGCCTGGTATTGCACTGCCTCCAGGAGTTTACAGCCCCGGTTTCTGACCCAGCGCCAGCTTGGGGACGAATCCAAAAAACGAAAACCCAAAAACAGACTTTAGCTTTATTTTTCATTTTTTTTTTTTTTTGTTTTTCTTTCTTCTTGGGTTTGTTTGGTTTTGTTTTGTTGTGGGTTTTTCATTGCTAATTAAGCAATTAATTGCTTCATTTTAATTGCCCCCCAAAAAACGAACGCCCCTTAAATTAAACAGACTTTAGTTTTCTTTCTTGTTTTGTTGGGGTTTATCTGTTTGTTTTTGTTATTGTTTTTGTTTTTGTTTTGTTTTTCCCCCTGTGCTAATGCATTCATTAAGCAATTAGTTGCTTCATTTCATTTGCCTCGTTGCCTGGGATGGTTAATTAGCTTGCGGGCCCTTTTTTTCGCTTTCATCCTGATTTACTCGCTTGGGGGCTCGCCCCTGCTGCTGGAGGACGACTCCACTTGGCCGCGCACCTGTCCGACTGTTCCACCTCGCTGCTGGGGGGTGCCTAGCAGCCCAGGAAGCACTGCCCGACGACGGTGGCCCCAGTTGAGGGTCGTCTGGCGACCGCGGCCCCTAGGGGCCGCATCGCTTCTCGGCCTTTTGGCTAAGATCAAAGTGTAGTATCTGTTCTTATCAGCTTAATATCTGATAGGTCCCTCGCATGGAGGGATCACGATATTAAACTGATTTTTGGACCACGGTCAAGGGTTAGGAGCTTGCTCCCCCTTCTCCACGGGTTGGCCTGGTATTGCACTGCCTCCAGGAGTTTACAGCCCCGGTTTCTGACCCAGCGCCAGCTTGGGGACGAATCCAAAAAACGAAAACCCAAAAACAGACTTTAGCTTTATTTTTCATTTTTTTTTTTTTTTGTTTTTCTTTCTTCTTGGGTTTGTTTGGTTTTGTTTTGTTGTGGGTTTTTCATTGCTAATTAAGCAATTAATTGCTTCATTTTAATTGCCCCCCAAAAAACGAACGCCCCTTAAATTAAACAGACTTTAGTTTTCTTTCTTGTTTTGTTGGGGTTTATCTGTTTGTTTTTGTTATTGTTTTTGTTTTTGTTTTGTTTTTCCCCCTGTGCTAATGCATTCATTAAGCAATTAGTTGCTTCATTTCATTTGCCTCGTTGCCTGGGATGGTTAATTAGCTTGCGGGCCCTTTTTTTCGCTTTCATCCTGATTTACTCGCTTGGGGGCTCGCCCCTGCTGCTGGAGGACGACTCCACTTGGCCGCGCACCTGTCCGACTGTTCCACCTCGCTGCTGGGGGGTGCCTAGCAGCCCAGGAAGCACTGCCCGACGACGGTGGCCCCAGTTGAGGGTCGTCTGGCGACCGCGGCCCCTAGGGGCCGCATCGCTTCTCGGCCTTTTGGCTAAGATCAAAGTGTAGTATCTGTTCTTATCAGCTTAATATCTGATAGGTCCCTCGCATGGAGGGATCACGATATTAAACTGATTTTTGGACCACGGTCAAGGGTTAGGAGCTTGCTCCCCCTTCTCCACGGGTTGGCCTGGTATTGCACTGCCTCCAGGAGTTTACAGCCCCGGTTTCTGACCCAGCGCCAGCTTGGGGACGAATCCAAAAAACGAAAACCCAAAAACAGACTTTAGCTTTATTTTTCATTTTTTTTTTTTTTTGTTTTTCTTTCTTCTTGGGTTTGTTTGGTTTTGTTTTGTTGTGGGTTTTTCATTGCTAATTAAGCAATTAATTGCTTCATTTTAATTGCCCCCCAAAAAACGAACGCCCCTTAAATTAAACAGACTTTAGTTTTCTTTCTTGTTTTGTTGGGGTTTATCTGTTTGTTTTTGTTATTGTTTTTGTTTTTGTTTTGTTTTTCCCCCTGTGCTAATGCATTCATTAAGCAATTAGTTGCTTCATTTCATTTGCCTCGTTGCCTGGGATGGTTAATTAGCTTGCGGGCCCTTTTTTTCGCTTTCATCCTGATTTACTCGCTTGGGGGCTCGCCCCTGCTGCTGGAGGACGACTCCACTTGGCCGCGCACCTGTCCGACTGTTCCACCTCGCTGCTGGGGGGTGCCTAGCAGCCCAGGAAGCACTGCCCGACGACGGTGGCCCCAGTTGAGGGTCGTCTGGCGACCGCGGCCCCTAGGGGCCGCATCGCTTCTCGGCCTTTTGGCTAAGATCAAAGTGTAGTATCTGTTCTTATCAGCTTAATATCTGATAGGTCCCTCGCATGGAGGGATCACGATATTAAACTGATTTTTGGACCACGGTCAAGGGTTAGGAGCTTGCTCCCCCTTCTCCACGGGTTGGCCTGGTATTGCACTGCCTCCAGGAGTTTACAGCCCCGGTTTCTGACCCAGCGCCAGCTTGGGGACGAATCCAAAAAACGAAAACCCAAAAACAGACTTTAGCTTTATTTTTCATTTTTTTTTTTTTTTGTTTTTCTTTCTTCTTGGGTTTGTTTGGTTTTGTTTTGTTGTGGGTTTTTCATTGCTAATTAAGCAATTAATTGCTTCATTTTAATTGCCCCCCAAAAAACGAACGCCCCTTAAATTAAACAGACTTTAGTTTTCTTTCTTGTTTTGTTGG
Organism: Euprymna scolopes; assembly: GCF_053919585.1. Taxonomy (NCBI): domain Eukaryota; kingdom Metazoa; phylum Mollusca; class Cephalopoda; order Sepiida; family Sepiolidae; genus Euprymna; species Euprymna scolopes. The sequence goes on from NW_027633488.1 coordinate 26,635, forward strand.
GGTTTATCTGTTTGTTTTTGTTATTGTTTTTGTTTTTGTTTTGTTTTTCCCCCTGTGCTAATGCATTCATTAAGCAATTAGTTGCTTCATTTCATTTGCCTCGTTGCCTGGGATGGTTAATTAGCTTGCGGGCCCTTTTTTTCGCTTTCATCCTGATTTACTCGCTTGGGGGCTCGCCCCTGCTGCTGGAGGACGACTCCACTTGGCCGCGCACCTGTCCGACTGTTCCACCTCGCTGCTGGGGGGTGCCTAGCAGCCCAGGAAGCACTGCCCGACGACGGTGGCCCCAGTTGAGGGTCGTCTGGCGACCGCGGCCCCTAGGGGCCGCATCGCTTCTCGGCCTTTTGGCTAAGATCAAAGTGTAGTATCTGTTCTTATCAGCTTAATATCTGATAGGTCCCTCGCATGGAGGGATCACGATATTAAACTGATTTTTGGACCACGGTCAAGGGTTAGGAGCTTGCTCCCCCTTCTCCACGGGTTGGCCTGGTATTGCACTGCCTCCAGGAGTTTACAGCCCCGGTTTCTGACCCAGCGCCAGCTTGGGGACGAATCCAAAAAACGAAAACCCAAAAACAGACTTTAGCTTTATTTTTCATTTTTTTTTTTTTTTGTTTTTCTTTCTTCTTGGGTTTGTTTGGTTTTGTTTTGTTGTGGGTTTTTCATTGCTAATTAAGCAATTAATTGCTTCATTTTAATTGCCCCCCAAAAAACGAACGCCCCTTAAATTAAACAGACTTTAGTTTTCTTTCTTGTTTTGTTGGGGTTTATCTGTTTGTTTTTGTTATTGTTTTTGTTTTTGTTTTGTTTTTCCCCCTGTGCTAATGCATTCATTAAGCAATTAGTTGCTTCATTTCATTTGCCTCGTTGCCTGGGATGGTTAATTAGCTTGCGGGCCCTTTTTTTCGCTTTCATCCTGATTTACTCGCTTGGGGGCTCGCCCCTGCTGCTGGAGGACGACTCCACTTGGCCGCGCACCTGTCCGACTGTTCCACCTCGCTGCTGGGGGGTGCCTAGCAGCCCAGGAAGCACTGCCCGACGACGGTGGCCCCAGTTGAGGGTCGTCTGGCGACCGCGGCCCCTAGGGGCCGCATCGCTTCTCGGCCTTTTGGCTAAGATCAAAGTGTAGTATCTGTTCTTATCAGCTTAATATCTGATAGGTCCCTCGCATGGAGGGATCACGATATTAAACTGATTTTTGGACCACGGTCAAGGGTTAGGAGCTTGCTCCCCCTTCTCCACGGGTTGGCCTGGTATTGCACTGCCTCCAGGAGTTTACAGCCCCGGTTTCTGACCCAGCGCCAGCTTGGGGACGAATCCAAAAAACGAAAACCCAAAAACAGACTTTAGCTTTATTTTTCATTTTTTTTTTTTTTTGTTTTTCTTTCTTCTTGGGTTTGTTTGGTTTTGTTTTGTTGTGGGTTTTTCATTGCTAATTAAGCAATTAATTGCTTCATTTTAATTGCCCCCCAAAAAACGAACGCCCCTTAAATTAAACAGACTTTAGTTTTCTTTCTTGTTTTGTTGGGGTTTATCTGTTTGTTTTTGTTATTGTTTTTGTTTTTGTTTTGTTTTTCCCCCTGTGCTAATGCATTCATTAAGCAATTAGTTGCTTCATTTCATTTGCCTCGTTGCCTGGGATGGTTAATTAGCTTGCGGGCCCTTTTTTTCGCTTTCATCCTGATTTACTCGCTTGGGGGCTCGCCCCTGCTGCTGGAGGACGACTCCACTTGGCCGCGCACCTGTCCGACTGTTCCACCTCGCTGCTGGGGGGTGCCTAGCAGCCCAGGAAGCACTGCCCGACGACGGTGGCCCCAGTTGAGGGTCGTCTGGCGACCGCGGCCCCTAGGGGCCGCATCGCTTCTCGGCCTTTTGGCTAAGATCAAAGTGTAGTATCTGTTCTTATCAGCTTAATATCTGATAGGTCCCTCGCATGGAGGGATCACGATATTAAACTGATTTTTGGACCACGGTCAAGGGTTAGGAGCTTGCTCCCCCTTCTCCACGGGTTGGCCTGGTATTGCACTGCCTCCAGGAGTTTACAGCCCCGGTTTCTGACCCAGCGCCAGCTTGGGGACGAATCCAAAAAACGAAAACCCAAAAACAGACTTTAGCTTTATTTTTCATTTTTTTTTTTTTTTGTTTTTCTTTCTTCTTGGGTTTGTTTGGTTTTGTTTTGTTGTGGGTTTTTCATTGCTAATTAAGCAATTAATTGCTTCATTTTAATTGCCCCCCAAAAAACGAACGCCCCTTAAATTAAACAGACTTTAGTTTTCTTTCTTGTTTTGTTGGGGTTTATCTGTTTGTTTTTGTTATTGTTTTTGTTTTTGTTTTGTTTTTCCCCCTGTGCTAATGCATTCATTAAGCAATTAGTTGCTTCATTTCATTTGCCTCGTTGCCTGGGATGGTTAATTAGCTTGCGGGCCCTTTTTTTCGCTTTCATCCTGATTTACTCGCTTGGGGGCTCGCCCCTGCTGCTGGAGGACGACTCCACTTGGCCGCGCACCTGTCCGACTGTTCCACCTCGCTGCTGGGGGGTGCCTAGCAGCCCAGGAAGCACTGCCCGACGACGGTGGCCCCAGTTGAGGGTCGTCTGGCGACCGCGGCCCCTAGGGGCCGCATCGCTTCTCGGCCTTTTGGCTAAGATCAAAGTGTAGTATCTGTTCTTATCAGCTTAATATCTGATAGGTCCCTCGCATGGAGGGATCACGATATTAAACTGATTTTTGGACCACGGTCAAGGGTTAGGAGCTTGCTCCCCCTTCTCCACGGGTTGGCCTGGTATTGCACTGCCTCCAGGAGTTTACAGCCCCGGTTTCTGACCCAGCGCCAGCTTGGGGACGAATCCAAAAAACGAAAACCCAAAAACAGACTTTAGCTTTATTTTTCATTTTTTTTTTTTTTTGTTTTTCTTTCTTCTTGGGTTTGTTTGGTTTTGTTTTGTTGTGGGTTTTTCATTGCTAATTAAGCAATTAATTGCTTCATTTTAATTGCCCCCCAAAAAACGAACGCCCCTTAAATTAAACAGACTTTAGTTTTCTTTCTTGTTTTGTTGGGGTTTATCTGTTTGTTTTTGTTATTGTTTTTGTTTTTGTTTTGTTTTTCCCCCTGTGCTAATGCATTCATTAAGCAATTAGTTGCTTCATTTCATTTGCCTCGTTGCCTGGGATGGTTAATTAGCTTGCGGGCCCTTTTTTTCGCTTTCATCCTGATTTACTCGCTTGGGGGCTCGCCCCTGCTGCTGGAGGACGACTCCACTTGGCCGCGCACCTGTCCGACTGTTCCACCTCGCTGCTGGGGGGTGCCTAGCAGCCCAGGAAGCACTGCCCGACGACGGTGGCCCCAGTTGAGGGTCGTCTGGCGACCGCGGCCCCTAGGGGCCGCATCGCTTCTCGGCCTTTTGGCTAAGATCAAAGTGTAGTATCTGTTCTTATCAGCTTAATATCTGATAGGTCCCTCGCATGGAGGGATCACGATATTAAACTGATTTTTGGACCACGGTCAAGGGTTAGGAGCTTGCTCCCCCTTCTCCACGGGTTGGCCTGGTATTGCACTGCCTCCAGGAGTTTACAGCCCCGGTTTCTGACCCAGCGCCAGCTTGGGGACGAATCCAAAAAACGAAAACCCAAAAACAGACTTTAGCTTTATTTTTCATTTTTTTTTTTTTTTGTTTTTCTTTCTTCTTGGGTTTGTTTGGTTTTGTTTTGTTGTGGGTTTTTCATTGCTAATTAAGCAATTAATTGCTTCATTTTAATTGCCCCCCAAAAAACGAACGCCCCTTAAATTAAACAGACTTTAGTTTTCTTTCTTGTTTTGTTGGGGTTTATCTGTTTGTTTTTGTTATTGTTTTTGTTTTTGTTTTGTTTTTCCCCCTGTGCTAATGCATTCATTAAGCAATTAGTTGCTTCATTTCATTTGCCTCGTTGCCTGGGATGGTTAATTAGCTTGCGGGCCCTTTTTTTCGCTTTCATCCTGATTTACTCGCTTGGGGGCTCGCCCCTGCTGCTGGAGGACGACTCCACTTGGCCGCGCACCTGTCCGACTGTTCCACCTCGCTGCTGGGGGGTGCCTAGCAGCCCAGGAAGCACTGCCCGACGACGGTGGCCCCAGTTGAGGGTCGTCTGGCGACCGCGGCCCCTAGGGGCCGCATCGCTTCTCGGCCTTTTGGCTAAGATCAAAGTGTAGTATCTGTTCTTATCAGCTTAATATCTGATAGGTCCCTCGCATGGAGGGATCACGATATTAAACTGATTTTTGGACCACGGTCAAGGGTTAGGAGCTTGCTCCCCCTTCTCCACGGGTTGGCCTGGTATTGCACTGCCTCCAGGAGTTTACAGCCCCGGTTTCTGACCCAGCGCCAGCTTGGGGACGAATCCAAAAAACGAAAACCCAAAAACAGACTTTAGCTTTATTTTTCATTTTTTTTTTTTTTTGTTTTTCTTTCTTCTTGGGTTTGTTTGGTTTTGTTTTGTTGTGGGTTTTTCATTGCTAATTAAGCAATTAATTGCTTCATTTTAATTGCCCCCCAAAAAACGAACGCCCCTTAAATTAAACAGACTTTAGTTTTCTTTCTTGTTTTGTTGGGGTTTATCTGTTTGTTTTTGTTATTGTTTTTGTTTTTGTTTTGTTTTTCCCCCTGTGCTAATGCATTCATTAAGCAATTAGTTGCTTCATTTCATTTGCCTCGTTGCCTGGGATGGTTAATTAGCTTGCGGGCCCTTTTTTTCGCTTTCATCCTGATTTACTCGCTTGGGGGCTCGCCCCTGCTGCTGGAGGACGACTCCACTTGGCCGCGCACCTGTCCGACTGTTCCACCTCGCTGCTGGGGGGTGCCTAGCAGCCCAGGAAGCACTGCCCGACGACGGTGGCCCCAGTTGAGGGTCGTCTGGCGACCGCGGCCCCTAGGGGCCGCATCGCTTCTCGGCCTTTTGGCTAAGATCAAAGTGTAGTATCTGTTCTTATCAGCTTAATATCTGATAGGTCCCTCGCATGGAGGGATCACGATATTAAACTGATTTTTGGACCACGGTCAAGGGTTAGGAGCTTGCTCCCCCTTCTCCACGGGTTGGCCTGGTATTGCACTGCCTCCAGGAGTTTACAGCCCCGGTTTCTGACCCAGCGCCAGCTTGGGGACGAATCCAAAAAACGAAAACCCAAAAACAGACTTTAGCTTTATTTTTCATTTTTTTTTTTTTTTGTTTTTCTTTCTTCTTGGGTTTGTTTGGTTTTGTTTTGTTGTGGGTTTTTCATTGCTAATTAAGCAATTAATTGCTTCATTTTAATTGCCCCCCAAAAAACGAACGCCCCTTAAATTAAACAGACTTTAGTTTTCTTTCTTGTTTTGTTGGGGTTTATCTGTTTGTTTTTGTTATTGTTTTTGTTTTTGTTTTGTTTTTCCCCCTGTGCTAATGCATTCATTAAGCAATTAGTTGCTTCATTTCATTTGCCTCGTTGCCTGGGATGGTTAATTAGCTTGCGGGCCCTTTTTTTCGCTTTCATCCTGATTTACTCGCTTGGGGGCTCGCCCCTGCTGCTGGAGGACGACTCCACTTGGCCGCGCACCTGTCCGACTGTTCCACCTCGCTGCTGGGGGGTGCCTAGCAGCCCAGGAAGCACTGCCCGACGACGGTGGCCCCAGTTGAGGGTCGTCTGGCGACCGCGGCCCCTAGGGGCCGCATCGCTTCTCGGCCTTTTGGCTAAGATCAAAGTGTAGTATCTGTTCTTATCAGCTTAATATCTGATAGGTCCCTCGCATGGAGGGATCACGATATTAAACTGATTTTTGGACCACGGTCAAGGGTTAGGAGCTTGCTCCCCCTTCTCCACGGGTTGGCCTGGTATTGCACTGCCTCCAGGAGTTTACAGCCCCGGTTTCTGACCCAGCGCCAGCTTGGGGACGAATCCAAAAAACGAAAACCCAAAAACAGACTTTAGCTTTATTTTTCATTTTTTTTTTTTTTTGTTTTTCTTTCTTCTTGGGTTTGTTTGGTTTTGTTTTGTTGTGGGTTTTTCATTGCTAATTAAGCAATTAATTGCTTCATTTTAATTGCCCCCCAAAAAACGAACGCCCCTTAAATTAAACAGACTTTAGTTTTCTTTCTTGTTTTGTTGGGGTTTATCTGTTTGTTTTTGTTATTGTTTTTGTTTTTGTTTTGTTTTTCCCCCTGTGCTAATGCATTCATTAAGCAATTAGTTGCTTCATTTCATTTGCCTCGTTGCCTGGGATGGTTAATTAGCTTGCGGGCCCTTTTTTTCGCTTTCATCCTGATTTACTCGCTTGGGGGCTCGCCCCTGCTGCTGGAGGACGACTCCACTTGGCCGCGCACCTGTCCGACTGTTCCACCTCGCTGCTGGGGGGTGCCTAGCAGCCCAGGAAGCACTGCCCGACGACGGTGGCCCCAGTTGAGGGTCGTCTGGCGACCGCGGCCCCTAGGGGCCGCATCGCTTCTCGGCCTTTTGGCTAAGATCAAAGTGTAGTATCTGTTCTTATCAGCTTAATATCTGATAGGTCCCTCGCATGGAGGGATCACGATATTAAACTGATTTTTGGACCACGGTCAAGGGTTAGGAGCTTGCTCCCCCTTCTCCACGGGTTGGCCTGGTATTGCACTGCCTCCAGGAGTTTACAGCCCCGGTTTCTGACCCAGCGCCAGCTTGGGGACGAATCCAAAAAACGAAAACCCAAAAACAGACTTTAGCTTTATTTTTCATTTTTTTTTTTTTTTGTTTTTCTTTCTTCTTGGGTTTGTTTGGTTTTGTTTTGTTGTGGGTTTTTCATTGCTAATTAAGCAATTAATTGCTTCATTTTAATTGCCCCCCAAAAAACGAACGCCCCTTAAATTAAACAGACTTTAGTTTTCTTTCTTGTTTTGTTGGGGTTTATCTGTTTGTTTTTGTTATTGTTTTTGTTTTTGTTTTGTTTTTCCCCCTGTGCTAATGCATTCATTAAGCAATTAGTTGCTTCATTTCATTTGCCTCGTTGCCTGGGATGGTTAATTAGCTTGCGGGCCCTTTTTTTCGCTTTCATCCTGATTTACTCGCTTGGGGGCTCGCCCCTGCTGCTGGAGGACGACTCCACTTGGCCGCGCACCTGTCCGACTGTTCCACCTCGCTGCTGGGGGGTGCCTAGCAGCCCAGGAAGCACTGCCCGACGACGGTGGCCCCAGTTGAGGGTCGTCTGGCGACCGCGGCCCCTAGGGGCCGCATCGCTTCTCGGCCTTTTGGCTAAGATCAAAGTGTAGTATCTGTTCTTATCAGCTTAATATCTGATAGGTCCCTCGCATGGAGGGATCACGATATTAAACTGATTTTTGGACCACGGTCAAGGGTTAGGAGCTTGCTCCCCCTTCTCCACGGGTTGGCCTGGTATTGCACTGCCTCCAGGAGTTTACAGCCCCGGTTTCTGACCCAGCGCCAGCTTGGGGACGAATCCAAAAAACGAAAACCCAAAAACAGACTTTAGCTTTATTTTTCATTTTTTTTTTTTTTGTTTTTCTTTCTTCTTGGGTTTGTTTGGTTTTGTTTTGTTGTGGGTTTTTCATTGCTAATTAAGCAATTAATTGCTTCATTTTAATTGCCCCCCAAAAAACGAACGCCCCTTAAATTAAACAGACTTTAGTTTTCTTTCTTGTTTTGTTGGGGTTTATCTGTTTGTTTTTGTTATTGTTTTTTGTTTTTGTTTTGTTTTTCCCCCTGTGCTAATGCATTCATTAAGCAATTAGTTGCTTCATTTCATTTGCCTCGTTGCCTGGGATGGTTAATTAGCTTGCGGGCCCTTTTTTTCGCTTTCATCCTGATTTACTCGCTTGGGGGCTCGCCCCTGCTGCTGGAGGACGACTCCACTTGGCCGCGCACCTGTCCGACTGTTCCACCTCGCTGCTGGGGGGTGCCTAGCAGCCCAGGAAGCACTGCCCGACGACGGTGGCCCCAGTTGAGGGTCGTCTGGCGACCGCGGCCCCTAGGGGCCGCATCGCTTCTCGGCCTTTTGGCTAAGATCAAAGTGTAGTATCTGTTCTTATCAGCTTAATATCTGATAGGTCCCTCGCATGGAGGGATCACGATATTAAACTGATTTTTGGACCACGGTCAAGGGTTAGGAGCTTGCTCCCCCTTCTCCACGGGTTGGCCTGGTATTGCACTGCCTCCAGGAGTTTACAGCCCCGGTTTCTGACCCAGCGCCAGCTTGGGGACGAATCCAAAAAACGAAAACCCAAAAACAGACTTTAGCTTTATTTTTCATTTTTTTTTTTTTTGTTTTTCTTTCTTCTTGGGTTTGTTTGGTTTTGTTTTGTTGTGGGTTTTTCATTGCTAATTAAGCAATTAATTGCTTCATTTTAATTGCCCCCCAAAAAACGAACGCCCCTTAAATTAAACAGACTTTAGTTTTCTTTCTTGTTTTGTTGGGGTTTATCTGTTTGTTTTTGTTATTGTTTTTGTTTTTGTTTTGTTTTTCCCCCTGTGCTAATGCATTCATTAAGCAATTAGTTGCTTCATTTCATTTGCCTCGTTGCCTGGGATGGTTAATTAGCTTGCGGGCCCTTTTTTTCGCTTTCATCCTGATTTACTCGCTTGGGGGCTCGCCCCTGCTGCTGGAGGACGACTCCACTTGGCCGCGCACCTGTCCGACTGTTCCACCTCGCTGCTGGGGGGTGCCTAGCAGCCCAGGAAGCACTGCCCGACGACGGTGGCCCCAGTTGAGGGTCGTCTGGCGACCGCGGCCCCTAGGGGCCGCATCGCTTCTCGGCCTTTTGGCTAAGATCAAAGTGTAGTATCTGTTCTTATCAGCTTAATATCTGATAGGTCCCTCGCATGGAGGGATCACGATATTAAACTGATTTTTGGACCACGGTCAAGGGTTAGGAGCTTGCTCCCCCTTCTCCACGGGTTGGCCTGGTATTGCACTGCCTCCAGGAGTTTACAGCCCCGGTTTCTGACCCAGCGCCAGCTTGGGGACGAATCCAAAAAACGAAAACCCAAAAACAGACTTTAGCTTTATTTTTCATTTTTTTTTTTTTTGTTTTTCTTTCTTCTTGGGTTTGTTTGGTTTTGTTTTGTTGTGGGTTTTTCATTGCTAATTAAGCAATTAATTGCTTCATTTTAATTGCCCCCCAAAAAACGAACGCCCCTTAAATTAAACAGACTTTAGTTTTCTTTCTTGTTTTGTTGGGGTTTATCTGTTTGTTTTTGTTATTGTTTTTGTTTTTGTTTTGTTTTTCCCCCTGTGCTAATGCATTCATTAAGCAATTAGTTGCTTCATTTCATTTGCCTCGTTGCCTGGGATGGTTAATTAGCTTGCGGGCCCTTTTTTTCGCTTTCATCCTGATTTACTCGCTTGGGGGCTCGCCCCTGCTGCTGGAGGACGACTCCACTTGGCCGCGCACCTGTCCGACTGTTCCACCTCGCTGCTGGGGGGTGCCTAGCAGCCCAGGAAGCACTGCCCGACGACGGTGGCCCCAGTTGAGGGTCGTCTGGCGACCGCGGCCCCTAGGGGCCGCATCGCTTCTCGGCCTTTTGGCTAAGATCAAAGTGTAGTATCTGTTCTTATCAGCTTAATATCTGATAGGTCCCTCGCATGGAGGGATCACGATATTAAACTGATTTTTGGACCACGGTCAAGGGTTAGGAGCTTGCTCCCCCTTCTCCACGGGTTGGCCTGGTATTGCACTGCCTCCAGGAGTTTACAGCCCCGGTTTCTGACCCAGCGCCAGCTTGGGGACGAATCCAAAAAACGAAAACCCAAAAACAGACTTTAGCTTTATTTTTCATTTTTTTTTTTTTTTGTTTTTCTTTCTTCTTGGGTTTGTTTGGTTTTGTTTTGTTGTGGGTTTTTCATTGCTAATTAAGCAATTAATTGCTTCATTTTAATTGCCCCCCAAAAAACGAACGCCCCTTAAATTAAACAGACTTTAGTTTTCTTTCTTGTTTTGTTGGGGTTTATCTGTTTGTTTTTGTTATTGTTTTTGTTTTTGTTTTGTTTTTCCCCCTGTGCTAATGCATTCATTAAGCAATTAGTTGCTTCATTTCATTTGCCTCGTTGCCTGGGATGGTTAATTAGCTTGCTGGCCCTTTTTTTCGCTTTCATCCTGATTTACTCGCTTGGGGGCTCGCCCCTGCTGCTGGAGGACGACTCCACTTGGCCGCGCACCTGTCCGACTGTTCCACCTCGCTGCTGGGGGGTGCCTAGCAGCCCAGGAAGCACTGCCCGACGACGGTGGCCCCAGTTGAGGGTCGTCTGGCGACCGCGGCCCCTAGGGGCCGCATCGCTTCTCGGCCTTTTGGCTAAGATCAAAGTGTAGTATCTGTTCTTATCAGCTTAATATCTGATAGGTCCCTCGCATGGAGGGATCACGATATTAAACTGATTTTTGGACCACGGTCAAGGGTTAGGAGCTTGCTCCCCCTTCTCCACGGGTTGGCCTGGTATTGCACTGCCTCCAGGAGTTTACAGCCCCGGTTTCTGACCCAGCGCCAGCTTGGGGACGAATCCAAAAAACGAAAACCCAAAAACAGACTTTAGCTTTATTTTTCATTTTTTTTTTTTTTTGTTTTTCTTTCTTCTTGGGTTTGTTTGGTTTTGTTTTGTTGTGGGTTTTTCATTGCTAATTAAGCAATTAATTGCTTCATTTTAATTGCCCCCCAAAAAACGAACGCCCCTTAAATTAAACAGACTTTAGTTTTCTTTCTTGTTTTGTTGGGGTTTATCTGTTTGTTTTTGTTATTGTTTTTGTTTTTGTTTTGTTTTTCCCCCTGTGCTAATGCATTCATTAAGCAATTAGTTGCTTCATTTCATTTGCCTCGTTGCCTGGGATGGTTAATTAGCTTGCGGGCCCTTTTTTTCGCTTTCATCCTGATTTACTCGCTTGGGGGCTCGCCCCTGCTGCTGGAGGACGACTCCACTTGGCCGCGCACCTGTCCGACTGTTCCACCTCGCTGCTGGGGGGTGCCTAGCAGCCCAGGAAGCACTGCCCGACGACGGTGGCCCCAGTTGAGGGTCGTCTGGCGACCGCGGCCCCTAGGGGCCGCATCGCTTCTCGGCCTTTTGGCTAAGATCAAAGTGTAGTATCTGTTCTTATCAGCTTAATATCTGATAGGTCCCTCGCATGGAGGGATCACGATATTAAACTGATTTTTGGACCACGGTCAAGGGTTAGGAGCTTGCTCCCCCTTCTCCACGGGTTGGCCTGGTATTGCACTGCCTCCAGGAGTTTACAGCCCCGGTTTCTGACCCAGCGCCAGCTTGGGGACGAATCCAAAAAACGAAAACCCAAAAACAGACTTTAGCTTTATTTTTCATTTTTTTTTTTTTTTGTTTTTCTTTCTTCTTGGGTTTGTTTGGTTTTGTTTTGTTGTGGGTTTTTCATTGCTAATTAAGCAATTAATTGCTTCATTTTAATTGCCCCCCAAAAAACGAACGCCCCTTAAATTAAACAGACTTTAGTTTTCTTTCTTGTTTTGTTGGGGTTTATCTGTTTGTTTTTGTTATTGTTTTTGTTTTTGTTTTGTTTTTCCCCCTGTGCTAATGCATTCATTAAGCAATTAGTTGCTTCATTTCATTTGCCTCGTTGCCTGGGATGGTTAATTAGCTTGCGGGCCCTTTTTTTCGCTTTCATCCTGATTTACTCGCTTGGGGGCTCGCCCCTGCTGCTGGAGGACGACTCCACTTGGCCGCGCACCTGTCCGACTGTTCCACCTCGCTGCTGGGGGGTGCCTAGCAGCCCAGGAAGCACTGCCCGACGACGGTGGCCCCAGTTGAGGGTCGTCTGGCGACCGCGGCCCCTAGGGGCCGCATCGCTTCTCGGCCTTTTGGCTAAGATCAAAGTGTAGTATCTGTTCTTATCAGCTTAATATCTGATAGGTCCCTCGCATGGAGGGATCACGATATTAAACTGATTTTTGGACCACGGTCAAGGGTTAGGAGCTTGCTCCCCCTTCTCCACGGGTTGGCCTGGTATTGCACTGCCTCCAGGAGTTTACAGCCCCGGTTTCTGACCCAGCGCCAGCTTGGGGACGAATCCAAAAAACGAAAACCCAAAAACAGACTTTAGCTTTATTTTTCATTTTTTTTTTTTTTTTGTTTTTCTTTCTTCTTGGGTTTGTTTGGTTTTGTTTTGTTGTGGGTTTTTCATTGCTAATTAAGCAATTAATTGCTTCATTTTAATTGCCCCCCAAAAAACGAACGCCCCTTAAATTAAACAGACTTTAGTTTTCTTTCTTGTTTTGTTGGGGTTTATCTGTTTGTTTTTGTTATTGTTTTTGTTTTTGTTTTGTTTTTCCCCCTGTGCTAATGCATTCATTAAGCAATTAGTTGCTTCATTTCATTTGCCTCGTTGCCTGGGATGGTTAATTAGCTTGCGGGCCCTTTTTTTCGCTTTCATCCTGATTTACTCGCTTGGGGGCTCGCCCCTGCTGCTGGAGGACGACTCCACTTGGCCGCGCACCTGTCCGACTGTTCCACCTCGCTGCTGGGGGGTGCCTAGCAGCCCAGGAAGCACTGCCCGACGACGGTGGCCCCAGTTGAGGGTCGTCTGGCGACCGCGGCCCCTAGGGGCCGCATCGCTTCTCGGCCTTTTGGCTAAGATCAAAGTGTAGTATCTGTTCTTATCAGCTTAATATCTGATAGGTCCCTCGCATGGAGGGATCACGATATTAAACTGATTTTTGGACCACGGTCAAGGGTTAGGAGCTTGCTCCCCCTTCTCCACGGGTTGGCCTGGTATTGCACTGCCTCCAGGAGTTTACAGCCCCGGTTTCTGACCCAGCGCCAGCTTGGGGACGAATCCAAAAAACGAAAACCCAAAAACAGACTTTAGCTTTATTTTTCATTTTTTTTTTTTTTTGTTTTTCTTTCTTCTTGGGTTTGTTTGGTTTTGTTTTGTTGTGGGTTTTTCATTGCTAATTAAGCAATTAATTGCTTCATTTTAATTGCCCCCCAAAAAACGAACGCCCCTTAAATTAAACAGACTTTAGTTTTCTTTCTTGTTTTGTTGGGGTTTATCTGTTTGTTTTTGTTATTGTTTTTGTTTTTGTTTTGTTTTTCCCCCTGTGCTAATGCATTCATTAAGCAATTAGTTGCTTCATTTCATTTGCCTCGTTGCCTGGGATGGTTAATTAGCTTGCGGGCCCTTTTTTTCGCTTTCATCCTGATTTACTCGCTTGGGGGCTCGCCCCTGCTGCTGGAGGACGACTCCACTTGGCCGCGCACCTGTCCGACTGTTCCACCTCGCTGCTGGGGGGGTGCCTAGCAGCCCAGGAAGCACTGCCCGACGACGGTGGCCCCAGTTGAGGGTCGTCTGGCGACCGCGGCCCCTAGGGGCCGCATCGCTTCTCGGCCTTTTGGCTAAGATCAAAGTGTAGTATCTGTTCTTATCAGCTTAATATCTGATAGGTCCCTCGCATGGAGGGATCACGATATTAAACTGATTTTTGGACCACGGTCAAGGGTTAGGAGCTTGCTCCCCCTTCTCCACGGGTTGGCCTGGTATTGCACTGCCTCCAGGAGTTTACAGCCCCGGTTTCTGACCCAGCGCCAGCTTGGGGGACGAATCCAAAAAAACGAAAACCCAAAAACAGACTTTAGCTTTATTTTTCATTTTTTTTTTTTTTTGTTTTTCTTTCTTCTTGGGTTTGTTTGGTTTTGTTTTGTTGTGGGTTTTTCATTGCTAATTAAGCAATTAATTGCTTCATTTTAATTGCCCCCCAAAAAACGAACGCCCCTTAAATTAAACAGACTTTAGTTTTCTTTCTTGTTTTGTTGGGGTTTATCTGTTTGTTTTTGTTATTGTTTTTGTTTTTGTTTTGTTTTTCCCCCTGTGCTAATGCATTCATTAAGCAATTAGTTGCTTCATTT
>NW_027633489.1:0-20000 GCF_053919585.1 Euprymna scolopes
AAAAAGAGACAAGTGGGAGAGAAAACGTCCACTGTTTATTGGTCACATTATTATTTTTAGACTGCAGCAACAACAACAACCGTGCCAAATTATTTGATTTTTTTATTTTTTTTATTTCAGAAACTTTTACCAAAATGACTGGATTCAGCATTAAAGGATCCTAAAATTGGTTGAAAAAAAATGAAACTGATTGATTGTCAACTCTCTTCCTGATCTTCAGCAATGATCTCCCAAATCACATTATTAGATTACTCATAAACATTTATACAGACGACACTACCATCTATATAGCAACACTGCAATGGCTGGTAATAACCAAGATTTTTCTTATTCTCTCTATTCTGATCTTGACCACGAGGTGCAATGGGGAAAAAGGTGGTTGGTTAATTTTAATGCATCTTAAACCAAGCTTCTCTCTTTCCATCATCAACGCTCATCATCTTGTGGAACAAACCATGTCTTGACAAGTTTCTGAGACTGACCTTCACTCCTGATCTGAAATGGAACACATAAATTAAATCTGTTGCCAAGATCATCGGAAAAACGTTTGGATCATTCTACCACTCATTGCTAATGCAATCCTTTACCTGTATAAAAGCTGAAAATATCTGGAAATGCGATAGTTAAAACCTGCTACGGACACCATGCAAATTCTATAAATAATGGCGATTTGGTGTTTGTTTATCTGAAACCGTAATTATACTATTACTATTTTTGATGATCAATTGTTCCTTGACAACACTGGTTTTTTTACCTTGGCACCAAAATCAACAGTGTCTAGACCATTCTTGTAATGACCTTTTACCTGTTGATTGCGGTATGATGCTGATTCTCCCAAGCTTTACCTTCTCTCTTTATTGCTAATCACCTGAAGCACCCCTACTGGGGAATGGCGGTGGGGTTGCCTAGGCAGAGGGGGGGGATCAGAGTACTTCTCAAGAGCGTTGACTTGTTAATACCGCTTTCTGACCCTTGTGTCACATTTCTCACTGTGGAAGAGAAATAAATACCTTCAATTCAGTTTATTATATTATTTCAAAGTAATGGTGTATTGTAGAGTAGAAAAGCAAAGTCTCATTCTAACATTTAAGACAACTTTATGAGGCCATCTGCGTTAACATGTAAATGGTGCAGGTGTGCCTCAATAGTCAATCCTTGAACCTTCATTATTCTTGATATACATAAATAACTTGTGCCCGAGATGGGTATATTTGCTGATGATACCATGCACTATAATAAATAAGAGGGAAAAGTGAACGTACACATATCCAAGGCAATAGCTGAAACCTAAGAAAGCAAGCTTCATTCCGATTAAGACCATAAGTAGATAGTAACATTTAATGCTACTAAGACTAAGCTTCTTTCCTTTAACAATTACAAAAAACCTTCCCAACCATAGATTGCCATGACAAATAACATCCTACCTGGTAATGTATTCTTCAAACTACTCAGATTAATGTTCACGGGCAACATGAATCGGAACATATACATTATGGACATTGGCAAAATTGCTGCAAAGAAAGTGGCCTCCATCAAACGTGCTAGAATATTACTCAGACTAAAGAGTGCTCTATATCTTTACAAAGCCCCAATTCTCCCATGCATGGAGTATTGTTGCCACATCTGGGTTGGTGCATTTACCACTAGTATCTCATTCTTAGGCAGAGTCCAAAAAAAATCTCAAATCTCATAGAACCCACACTATTGATCAATCTCCAACCTCCGTCGCATCACCACAATGTTAAATCCTTGTGCCTGTTTTACAAGCATTTTAATGGAATGTCCTTTGACATAGATACTCCTGACTAACCTAACAAGCAACAAAATCTCACCCCTTCATTGTTGAGGTTCTTAGATGCCGAAAAGCCTTCTACTCTAACAGTCTCTTTCCTCAGACTGTTAGATTTTGAAATTCCCTCCCCGCTTCCTGCTTCCCTGACTTGTTTAGTTTAAGATAGGTCGAGTTAATGAGTGTTTGTAAATATGTCTTTGTGTGTTTTTGTTATAAGTCTATGTGTGTGTGGTTGTTGCCATGTCAGATTTGGGAATTTTCTTATCCATGCTGAAGCCGGTGGCTGGGCAGTTTTGGTTTACACCTCAAGAGAAAAGTTTGGGGGTTGAATAGAGTGCCGTGGAATAGTCAAGTAGCTGTGTTATCTCATGACTAAAAAAGAGAGAACAGTCATGAACACTCTCTTTTATAACCTCCGAGACCTATCTCAGTTCGTATGAGATATTGTTTCTGATTGAACAAATCAGAAATTAAGTTAAATGTTTGTGCCAATCAGTACCGAGCGTAGAAATCATGATGATTGTCGAAGCATTGTTAATGGCGGCTTGTTGCCATTAATGCTGTTTTTGTTGCGCTTTGTAGCTGTGACTTACACTTTCAATGCTCAATTTATGGAATGGGGCGGGGGGGGGGTGAAGTAATGCAGTATCTATTCTAGTGTCATGATACTATTCTCTCAGGCATTATCTCTTCCTTTATGGAGAGCAGTGTACTAAATTTTCGTTTGTTATGCTACCAGGAATTGCTGCCTCCTTTTTTCTTTATTTTTGGGTGGAGTGGAGTAGTGTAGTATCTGTTCTGTGGTCACGATAACATCCTCCTAGGAATTATTTCGTTTTTTTTTGTTTGCAGGGTGAAAAGTAATATAGTATCTATGACATGATTCCATCCTCCCAAGAATTATTTCTTCCTTTTTTTTTTTCATTTCTTTTTTTTTTTTTTTTTTTTTTTTTGAGAGTGGGGAGTAGTGTAGCATCTATTCTGTGGTCATAATTCATCCTAGGAATTATCTTTTCCTTTTTTTTTGCGAGAGAAGGGGGTGAATAGTGTAATATCAATTTTGCGGTCATAATATCAGCCTCCCAGATATTATTTCCTCTTCTTTTTTCTTTTTTTTTTTTTTTTTGAGGAGGAGGGTTGTGTAGTGTTCTGTGGCCATAAGAACATCCTTTCAGGTGAAGGAGATTGTAGTGGACATCGTTGAACGTTGTCTATCACGTCAGAAAAGTAACATTTATAGATGAACAACACATAAAGAAACAAAGCCCACTAACTTAAGTAACTTACAAACCGTGTGAATTTATTACAGGCAACTAGTACAAGACATGCTTACAAAAACGTCAGGAGGAATGTGTTTTTAACATGTCCGTTTAGCCTGCCATCCCAGATGTAAAAGAACGAAAGAGAGAGAGAGAGAGAGAGAGAGAGAGAGAGAGGGGGGAGGGAGAGAAAGGAAGTCGATATCGCTATCTGTGGGCTGAAACGTGTAACTGCTGGAAATAAGGGGTGATAACTGTATATGTCTCAAACTTGAGGGCGTTGTGTATTGCACGTACTGCATTCAAACTAGGCTGGATAGCAGTCTATAGACTGGCAGTTTAGTATATATTTATCTTAATAATTATTAAACTCTATGGACCGTCCGGGCGTCCTTGCTTGCTTCAATCTTGTCTTTGTGTATGCATCTATGTATGTGAGAGTGCGTGTGTGCATGCAGATGGACACACACACACACACACACACACACACACACACACACACACACATCTTAATAATTATGAAACTCTGTGAACTACCCGAGCGTGCTTGCTTGCTTGCTTGCTTACTTGAATCTTGTAATAATTAATTATACAAGAATTCATTTATACAAGTAAAATCACTACTATATATTGGATACAATATAATATATAATAATCGATAGAAAATTGAGACTATATGAAATCTGCTTAAATCCAAAAATTATATTTAAGCGTATTTTACGCCGGGCGCCTCTGCTAGTTTGGTATAAAGATACTAGCAAAAATTTGCAACCAACAGTATTTATTTATTTCCTCTTCAGAAGGTGAGACACAAGTAAAGTGTGAGTTAGATGAAAGTTTTTCTGTGGAACGAATTGGATTCGAACCTGCCACATCCATGTTTTCAGTACGTGTTATCAACCACTTAGCCACTGTCACGAACCAACCAGAGTATACGTTTGAAAAGTAATGTAAATAAATGATTAGGCGGGATCGTTTTTGGCGATTAACATTCTTTTCGTTTTCATGCATTGCCGCTTAACACGTTTACGTAATATTATCTAAAAATAACTGAGAAATGTTGAGGCTTATTCATCTCTGTTAACAATACTAGCTGCAGGTCAGTTATCATAAGTGTGTTTGTAGTGCCGCTCCTGTCACCGATAGTGTATTTTGCCGCTTTTACAGAATTGGGACGATATTTTGTAGTCGATAAATGGAGTTTTCAGATTAAAAAATAAAAAAAACAATGGTTTCAACTAATTTTTTTTTTTTTTTTGACAATTCTAATAAGTTACAATGGTAGCTTCCAAATCACGCAGTCGAAATTACCTGAATATTACTGAGGTAAATGTGTAGTTTAGCGGCGTAAATTATTTGACAAACAAAAATTTATAAAAATTATTTATTTTTATATAAAACACATTATTAGATCCAAAGGCTGAAATAAAACCAGAAAAAAATTTCATTTTCTAATGAAAATGATTTTTTTAAAATCATTTTATTGGACTAAATGTACGACAATCGAAGCTGCTGTATTGTTTTTAAAATTTGGCCTTTCTAAGGTTTAACAGATTAGTCTTTTTAAGGCCAAATTTGGCCTTTATTACGCTCTTTCATTACAAAAAAAAAAAATTGGTGGCCAAAAACATAGATCATGAAAGAACGTTAAAAAGACCAAATTTGATCTTAAAAAGGCCAATCTGTCAAACTTTAGAAAGGCCAATTTTTTAAATTTTTAATTTTTATGAATGTGGATCTGACTCGGTAGATCTAGTGAAATTTATCTTTAACGGTCCCAGTGATACTCTACCATTTTCAACTACAACCATGATCTCTAATATTGATGAATTCCGACTGCGAATTAGTGAATGG
The DNA here is from genome assembly GCF_053919585.1 of Euprymna scolopes. Taxonomy (NCBI): domain Eukaryota; kingdom Metazoa; phylum Mollusca; class Cephalopoda; order Sepiida; family Sepiolidae; genus Euprymna; species Euprymna scolopes. Next base: position 4,906 of record NW_027633489.1, read on the forward strand.
CGATTCACAACCCATATATCCTAGACATACACATTTACAAAAAAAAAAAAAAAAAAAAAATATGGGCACTTATGTAGCACTAGAACGGAATCACTTTTTGGTTTTCAGTTGGGACATGGGGCTATGCAAATGCAGGGGCTATGCAAATGCTGGGGCAATGCAAATGAAATTTCAAGACCAAATCGAAATTGAATGCGTGTTGTTGTTTTGCTTTCTTTTTTATATTCTTTTGAAAAGTTTTTTTTAAATAAATATAAACTTATGATAACACAAGATAGAGTTCTTTTTTAAAAACAAAATAGACAGGACGTTATCGCAAATTGAATAAATTTCTTCATCCAGTTCGTTATTGTTGATCCTTTCTTTCGTGCGTATAATAAATTCGTCCACCTCTGCCTTACTCTTAATCTCATTAAGCGTTACTGGAAGTTCTCTTATTGTGTCACATAACATATTTTTTTTACTTCAACTTCCGCTTGAATGGCTGCTATTACCATATCCTCCAATGGTTCTGTCTGCTTAGGTATTAACCTCTATAACCCATCTGCATGACTAAATGTTTTAGATGGTACATACTCCATTTAAAAATTGTAATTCAGAAGTATGGTACCCCATCTTTGGAGTCTATTCGCCGTGTGTTGTGATAGTCGCTTGTTCGATCCGGAAATTATTATTAATGGTTTGTGGTCTGCTTGTAACAGAAATTGCCTACCGTGCTTTACCGCGAATATAATGCTTAGCGTCTCTTTTTCAATTTGTGAGTAGTTCTTTTCGGCTGGCAAAAGTGATCGGGATGAATGTGCTATGGGTTTCACTTTTCCATCTCTATTTTGTATAAAATACATGCTCCTATGCCATCGGAGCTGGCATCACTTGCAACTATAATTTCACGCTTGGGATTATAATGTGCCAGAAACAAGTCAGACATTAAAGTCTCTTTAATTTCCCGATTTGCTTCTTCGCACTCCTGCATCCAGACCCATTTTTGGTCTTTCCTTAACAGTTCATTTAAAGGCGACCTTAGTTTATGCATATTTGGCACAAATACATTGTAGTAATTTGCCAAACCTAAGAAACTTTGTAAAGACGCAATATTTTCTGGAGCAGGCATATTCTTTATTGCACTCGATCTATTTGGATCCGGCCTTCTTCCATGTTTTTTCGATGATTTGCTCCAAGTATTTTATTTTCTCCATGAAAAAGGTACATTTTTCCTGTTTTATTTTAAATCCATAATCCTGGATCCTTTTGAATACTTGGTTTACATGAGCTTTGTGTCGTTCTTTGCTAAGGCTTTTCATTAACACATCGTCCAGGTACCCTACTGCGAAATCCAACTAATTTAACATAATGTCCATAATTGGCTGAAAAATCACAGGGGCGACTTTGACCCCAAAAATGAAGTCTGTTAAACTTGTACAATCCCTTATGGGTATTAATACATAGCAGCTTTGAACAATCCCCATCAACTGGAACTTGTAAGTACGCGTCACTGAGGTCGATTTTAGAAAAATATTTCCCTCTACTCAGTTTCGCAAATATTTCTTTAGGGCTTGGAAGAAGATAATGGTGATCTTGTAATGCCCTGTTTAAGCCTGTTGCGAAGTCGGCACAAACCTGAATCTCCTTACTCTTCTTTTTGATGTAAACCGTTGGTGCAGTCCACTTACTGTGATCAATTTTTCCGATGACACCCATGTTTTTGAGTCTTTCTAATTCACCATTATGGAACATTTCTGAACACTGACTGTTCATTTACTTTTACGTCAAATTTTGCTACCGCTTTTGTACACCTTCCCAAACCGCCTGAAAATACGTCTGGGAATTCTCTTTTAACTCCCTCTTAAGTTTTTCTGCCTCCACATTCGAATCCTCAACCTTTTGCAAAAATGAGCTTAAAGGCAGATCCCATAGTCTAAACTTTTCGAACAGATCAGTTCCAAAGAGGTTGTTTGATTTTCGCATGACAAAAATTCTTGCTTTTTCGGCCCTGTTCTGGAAAAAAATATTTGTCAATAATTGTCCTTCGAAGGAAATTTTTTCGCCACTGACGCTTCTCGCCGTTTTATGTGATTTAATTATAGTGGGTCTCCCAAGCCTCTTCCATATCTGTACATTAATAATGGAAATGTCAGATCCACTATCAAGCTGTAGCCTTACTTTCTTTTTAAACATTTTGACCTGTACATATTTCCGGATATTTTGTTCCTCGGGTTCAATTTTCGTAAGTTTAGTGGATGTCTTTTCTACCAGATTTTTTTCTATAATGCGATGCTTTATGCCCTTTCTGGTGGCAGTTGTCACATTGTTTGAATTTGTAGGGACACTCATTGTACCAATGTTTGTTTCCACACCTCCAACATGGTCCAGGTGGATTTTTCCCTGTTTCTTTCTCTGGTAATTTTTTGAAGTTGGATTTTTCTTTTGATGGATCTTTTTAATATGCAACACTTCACTTTCCTCTATGTGACGGCTGTCTTGTTTCAACGCAATAAACCGTTCAGTCTTCCGCTAAACTTTGTAGTTTTAAATTCGGTTTATTTTTGAGTTTATTTAAAACACGATGCCTGATTTCAGCGTCTTTGTTTAACAAATATTAAACATTTAAAATTATCTGATGATAATTCCTCCAGTTTAAAATCGTCGCAATGCTTGTTCACTATACTTGCATATGTAGTGTAGTCGTCTTCCTCTCTTCTAGTAACATTCATACATTTATATCGCCTATGGAAAAGAGACGTTTTTGCAGAAAACAGTTCTGTAAGTAGCGTAACTGTGTTTTGGAAGCTCAACTCACTGGTGTTTTTTGGGAGAATAAAATTCACGAACTTTGTATGCTCGGCTGTTCCCAATTTCCTTAGCAAAAGCCTAACTTTTTTCGCGTCTGACCAGGTACCACAATCCAATATAAAAATATCCTCATATCGTCTATATTATTGGACGAAAGTGACATCGTCTTCTGGATTATAATTGAAATTTTCAATAGCTGCCCACACAGCTGCTTGAGAAAATGCGTTATGATTATCGTCCGCTTTAGTTAACTGTGTCGCCTCCAGAATTTTTCTTTGTTCCTCCTGTGTTTTCATCAATATTTCCTTAAAGCGTTTCTGTTGTTGAAGCATTTTTTCTTCAAATGCTTGTTTAAATCTCTCTTCTCTTTCTACTTGTTGAATTTGCTGCTTTTGCAACGCGAGATTTTGCTCTGCCTGGAATTGGAACAATTCCAACAGTGAAGCTTTGAATTTCCCATCCATCATACGAATTCAGTTTAAAATTTTCGCTTGTATTAAAGAAATATTCCTTAGTAAAAAAAGTAAACCAAGATTTCTTTCCCAATTCTTTTGTTTGAAGAACAACAGTTTAGCAGTCCTTTTGTAACTTAATTTGTTGAACACTATATTTCTAGAAACAATCCAGCGAAATAACATTTGTTTAACATTCTTTTTTTATTTACACGCGTTTTTACGTAGCAACAATAAAATCCGTCGCTTTAAATATCCGACGAATTTGTATGGGGAACTTTTATTTATTTATTTATTTTTTTTTCCCTCTTTGCCTTTTGCAAAAAATGACTTGATTCTTTACATGTCTGCTAAGCACAAATGATGTACGCGAATAATTATTTTTCATGGTCTGTCTCTTTTTCTCTTGACAAAGTCAAACGTGTTTTTTTTTTTTTTAAATAATGATAAGCTTATACGGTATTTGCTAGTTGATTTCGACATTTAACTTTGTAGAAGAAAATTCTTACCGTAGGAAAAATGGCTTCTGGTGAAGAAAAAGATTAACCATTTTTCCCTTTCTAAAACACTTGGTAAGTGTGTTCAATTATTAAATAATTGACAACATTCGCGCTTCCCGCAGTAGATTTTGGTAGCAAGTTTTCCCCGTCGCCAAATTATTATTGTAGTAATTAATTCGCTGTTCCTTGCGTATCCAAATATCTGTTGAAATGACAAAGGTGTTCTGCCATAAAGATTTTACGAATCTTTATTTCAATCACTTTTGTTGATTCTCTGCAGTGACGGTTGGTTGGATTCCTCGTTGCCAATCTGTTGTGTCGTGGAACAACAGTGAAAATAAGAACAATCAAGTCGAGGATTGATTAAGAAACAGGGGTATTAACAATAATGTACAAAGATAGGAAAGATACACAAAGTGTATATCTGCTGGGCACTCGGCTAGCAGTTGAAGTGCAGTCGTATCTCTCTCACTGGTGTTGGAATTACTAGCACTATTTATAGTGGTAATCGGTGTAAATTCCTCTGTTCAAGGAAGGCTGGTATAACAATGAGATTAAAAAAGAAAAAAAAAATATGTAAATTGTGGGATTTACAGGGGCGGGGGGGGTTACATAAACGTCCACCGAATCTCTTAATAAAAGAGAGTTGTAGTAGCCCTCTACATCAAACTGGCACCGAGCCTAGATTTGGATAATTAGGTAAAAAAAAAAAAAAAGAAATTATTTTTCACTTTCAAAATCATAGAAACTATTTCTTTTTATATAAAACACATTTTCACATTCTAAACCTGAATTACGTCAAGATAAATTATCACTTTCATTACTTTTCTTTCAGTTTGTATTTGACTGCATTTATGCCAGTTTTTAAATTCCTTTGTCTGTCAAATAATTTATGCCACTAAAGTACGAATTCCCCTTTATTACATTGCCTACGGATATACTTATTTGTTATATATTGGCTTTTTTGTTTGTTTGTTTCTTGCATTATAGTTGTTTTTTTTTGTTCTTTGTTCAGAGCTCTTTTTCCACACTGCTCGAATATTAAAATTTTTTTAGGTACTTTTTTTTTTTTACCTTACCACCAACTATGCTATTTCCTTTAAACTGACGACTTCTATAGGTTTTAGACTATGCTGAATAAGACAATCTATTTTAACTTTGGCGGAGACAAGTAGTTTTCAATATATAATGACATGTATTATGCACTGTAATTCACTATTCTACACATGCACAATACTGCCAGCCACCCCAATTTTTTTTTTTTTGTTTATAGTCTTTGTGGGTCGGTATGCTGACAACATATATCAAGGTTGAACTTGGGACAAATACTTGGACAGTCCCCCTCCTCATAAAATTGGGTGTCTATTCCGAAAGCCATTCTTACCATGGCGACGTTGGTCGAGTCTATTCCATAGGTTCTTAATATGAGGAGGTTAGGGGTGTCTATTCTGAAATCCGTTCTTAACATTAGGGTGTTGGGGATTGGCCACCAACAACAACTATAGTTTATTTTTTTTATGAGGAGAGACATGCTTCAACCAGGCAACATCGGTTAACGGGTCCTGCTAGTTTTTAATAAAACATGAACATAAAGTTTCGTAACACACTTTTGGAATTCAAATAAATATAAGAAACTTTTAATAACACAAAATTGAGTTTAAAAAAAAAAATAGACATTTTATATATATATATATATATATATATATATATATATATATATATACATACATACATATATATATATATATATATATATTTATATCTATGCATATATATATATATACATATATACATATATACATATATATATTTATATCTATGCATATATATATATATACATACACTTGTGCCCGATATTATTCATACCCCCCCCTTGAAAATTGAGTTTATTAGGTGTAACTTTGTAAGAATTTATTGTTTACGTCCATATTGATACATATTCTTAATAAACCTCTTCTGATCATTTTCGTAATTTTAAAATCTCGGGATACTTGTAATAAAAGAAATATACAGCTATTTATAAAATCTGCAATGTTCAAAAATAATCATACCCCCTTATTTTTTCAGTATTAATCGAGTTTCTGACTGTTTGTTTCCTGTTTGATTCTTATTTTAAATGCTTTTATACAACATTTGATTAATTTCATTTCGTTTTTTGCATTTTTCAGAAATTAAAATGATATCAACTGAAAACCAATAAAAGAATAAAAATTATTAGAATGGGGAAGAAAAAAGAGCTTAGTAATGATCTTAGGACTAAAATTGTTAATTCACATAAGGATGGTTTAGATTACAAGTCAATTTCCAAGAAATTTGAGGTCCCTACAGCAACAGTACAGAGCATCATCAAAAAATTCCAGAGCCACCACACAACAAACAACTTGATTGGTAGAGGAAGGAAAAGGAAACTGTCTGCTAGAGCCACCAGGAATATTGTAAGAAGTGTTAATGCAAATCCAACCACCACTACTAAGGACATTTTAGAAAATCTGGAGTCTTCTGGCATAAAAATATCAAGGCAAACATTGCAAAGGACTCTGCATGAAAATGGTCTGAAAGGAAGAAGACCAAGAAGGACTCCATTGCACACCGTAAAACACCTTGCAGTACGTCTAAAGTCTGCTAGGACCCATGTGAATTCTCCAGAGTCCGTTTTCTCAAGTATTTTGTGGACTGACGAAACAACAATTGAATTGTTTGGCCATATGGATGCTTCTTACGTTTGGAGGAAGAAAGGAGAAGCTTACAACCCAAAGAACACCATACCCACGGTGAAACATGGTGGTGGTAGCCTAATGTTTTGGGGCTCCTTTTCGGCTAGTGGTCCAGGTAGTTTGGTCAAGATAGATGGAACCATGAAGAAGGAGCAATATTTGGAGATACTCCAGAAAAACATTAGACAGGATGCGGAGAAGCTCTATTTAGGACCAAACTGGGTCCTTCAACAGGATAATGATCCAAAACATACTGCCAAAATAGTCAAGAAATGGTTTGAGCATAATCAAATTAATGTTTTGGAATGGCCTAGCCAGAGTCCCGACCTGAACCCTATCGAAAACCTCTGGCACATATTGAAAACTGAGGTTAAAAAGAGGAAACCTAGAAATTTGAGGGATTTGGAGAACTACTGCATTGAAGAATGGTCAAAAATCAGTGTTGATGCTTGTAAAAACCTTGTTGATAAATATCCAAAACGGTTACAGGCAGTTATTAAGAATAAAGGGCATGCTATTGACTATTAGTAAGAGAGGTATGAATAATTTTGAACTAGTGCCATTATTGTTTTTCTTTGTATAATGTTTCAAACTTGCATAATTTATTTATTTGTTGAGTTTATATTAAATGCTTATGCTTGATTTATTGTTTGAAATCCCTTTAATATTGTCTACCTTCTGGTTTGAGCAATATTCTTATAGAAAGCTCAAAGATCCGAGGGGTATGAATAATATCGGGCACAAGTGTATATACATATATATATACATATATATATAGGTCCTGGATATGACCTTAAACTATATCCAGTGGTGAGGCCCAAGCTTGTGGGCTTTGGGGAGTGTGGAGCCACCCTTTAATTACCATTGCTCCCTGGTCCACTCTGACCCAGAGTGGTTGTACCTGTTCGGGTTCCAACTATGGGTTAAATAGAAACCGACTTGAAAACAACAAATATATTCTATTAAAATTTTTTTCTTAAATCTTTGGATTCGGCATTAAATAACCCGAAAAGGGTTGATATGCCGTAAAACAACCAACCAACCAACCAACCAACCAACATATATATATATATATACACACACACACACACACACACACACACACACACACATATATATATATATATATATATATATATATATATACATATATATATATATATATATATATATATATATATATATATATATATATATATATATATATATATATATAAACATGATCATGCATTATTTAAATGCGTATGAATTTGGAGAAAACTATTTTTCTTCCAAAATTTTTGATTTTCATAATAAAGTAAAAACTTTTTTATTTTTGTAATGAATGAAAGTTGTCTGTCCCTGCTATACACTTTCCCCATGTCCCAACTGAAAACCAAAAAAGTGATTCCGTCTTAGTAAGTAATGAGAATTCCAATAATTGGTTAATAATCTGATGTCACTAAGGTAGAAAATTTTGACGGAACTTGTTGAGAGAGTTGCGACGGATAGATTTTTCTAAATATGTAATTTCAAGCAAAAACAATATTAGTCACTTATTGTTATGTCGAAAATAGCAATATATCCAAAAAGTACGAAAATTCATCATGTAGAAAGTTATTTATAGTTCAAAATAATTTTTTACGAAAATTGGATAAAATTGCATTTTTCGTAGATGGTTTAAAGTAAACCATGAAGAATGCAGTAAACAGGGGGAATAACTCTCAAAACATATTTTAGATTACATCGTAATGGCGTCCAACATGTGTAGCCTATAGCGATGGACTTTTTTTTACTAAAAACATTATAGCAGTTTAATTTATAAATTTTCGTAATTTTGGAATATTTTACTATTTTCAACACGACAATTAACTAACTAATGTCGTTTTTGTTTAAAATGGCATGTTAAAAAAAATCAATCGGTCGCCTCTATCTAAACAAGCACTATTTCGACTTTATCCCTTTTAAAATGAATTGTTTCAAAATCGAAATCTAACAGTACAATTTTAAATAAATTTAAAAATTAACATTCGTTTATTGTTTTGAAGAATATTTAGTTGATAGCTATTTTTGCAGTGAAGAAGTTAGTTATTGTTTTAAAAAGAATTAAATTGATATATCTTCTAGATATTGATACGATAGCATGTGTGTTATTTTGTTTGTCACGCTTACATCTTTTATCTTCTGAGTGACTGTCGTTTAATTTGTATGATCTTCCATTTCTTGTAATAAAAATTTTTACCAAGAATTCTTAATAATCATTGGTTCCGGTCTTGATTCCGATTCAAGCTGATGCGCCCAAGTGAAATGAATATATTTTTCTTTTATTTTTGAAATCACAACTTTATAATACATTAGAATCGATAGAACATTAACTCTATTATAATATATGAAACATTTGCATAAATTAAAATATCATATTTAAGCGTATCTTATGACTATGCCAGGCGTCCTTGCTAGCTTAGATAAATATTTTTGAAGCTTTAACAAAAGAGCTACAATAATATCCAGGCGTTTCCATTTATGCTAAACATCCACAGAATGCCAACATCAATATTGTAGGAGACTAGGATATATAAATCCCAATCCTGTTACAAAAGAATAATGAAACGAATGGAATTGAAGGAAACAAAAACTCAATTGATGGATAAGATAAACGTGTCGTTTATTTACTGTTGAAAGAATGAATGTTTTAGATATAACATGTGTTCATGTCCGCGCGGGTGTAACCATCGTTTGTAGAGGACGGGTATTGTAGAAGGAAAAAGGAAATGTGTTTTCATCTCATGTTCGGGTCACTATCGTTTGTTCGCGCGTGGGAAAAGAAGTGAGTAATGTAATAGAACGAGAAATGGCAGTCCATCGTGTAGACAAAGAAAAGGATAGAGGGTTGATGTCAGTTAGCAGTCAGCTACGCGAAGGTGTTCTCAGGGACCAGTAGTAGATAGAGAGAGAAAGAGTGAGAATGTATACGTACGGTCTGTTAGCTTTTTGCCCCACATAGTAGCAAGTGGTGTGAGGCACGCGGTCGGTCCGTAGACCGACCAGCTCGAAAACTGGGCCGAAAGGAAGTAGCCGGTTATTGCTCTTTCTTTTATAGGTGTTTCCGTTGGTCTTTTGCGCATGTGTAGATTTCCTTTGAAAGAGGAAGTGACGTCGTTCATGTGTGCGTTCGTGTGCACGTGTGTGAGTACATGTGTGTACGTTAGCGTGTGTGTATATACATGTGAATGTGAGTGTATGTACGCGAACATGAATATATGTACGTGTGTGGACGTGAGCGCGTATGTTTGTGTGCGCGTATGTATGTGACAAGTAATATAGCTTGAAATGCGAATGCGTGTTTTTGTGTGAGACTTGAAAAGGCTAGCGCAATATATTACATGTGAAAGAGTCCACTGTGGAATTTCCACGGGTCTCACTAGTTTTTAATTAATAAATTAAGAAAAGACATATTTGTTTCCTTTATTTAAAACAATATTTAGTTAACAAAGACAATTACGTTTACGGAAGAAAATAAAGAGTAATTTTTTTCTTAATAGTATTCACCCTGATAGACATTGTTGGTGGCAATGAAACTTCGCAAATCCACTTGTAATGTTAGGCTATATAAGTGTGTAAACTTTGATCAAAATCAGATTGTTACATCTTTAATTGGATTGTTTTCGATTATCAATACTTATCAGAGGCATTCTGATACAAAACCTAAGAACACTCCCAGACAATTAAAGTACATTTGTTTGAAATTTCAAAAATATTGATCTAACTGTTTCGGAGTCTATAGGGAACAAATTCACACACATACACAAGGTGCCTTTTATATATAAGTAAATAACAGTAACTTATACAGATTGATGTAGAAAGCACAGTGGAATTTCTATAATATATATATATATATATATATATGTATATATATATGTATATATATTTACTTTCTTTCATGCTAAGCACGAATATGGCCATTTGGGTGCAAGCGGTTATTATTTGGCATCATGTCTACAGGGGATTATGTGAGAAGTTGAGTACTGAGATGTCCGTTCACATTACATTTAAACTTCTACAGGTTAGTACAATCATGGAAGCAGGACACATGAAGGGAATTCCAAACTCAAGCAGTCCGATGAGAGAAACTGTTAGAATAGAAGGCTTTCTAACATGGAAAGGATCTCAATAGTGAAGGGGTGTGATTTTGCTGTTTGTCAAGTTAGCTAGGAGTATGTGCATTGAGGGAACACAAGTGCTATGAGTTCGTCAGAATACATTCCGTTAAAGTACTTGTAAAATAGGCACTGGGATCTAATATTGTGGCGATGGACCAGTGATTGGAGCTTGGCTGATAGTACAGGTTCTATTAGATTTGAGACTTTTCTTGGTTTTATTAAATTTGAGACTGTTTTTGATCCTATTAAATTTGAGACTTTTTTTGGTTCTATTAAATTTGGGACTTTTTTTGGTTCTATTAAATTTGAGACTTTTTTTGGTCCTATTAAATTTGGGACTTTTTTTGGTTCTATTAAATTTGAGACTTTTTTTAGTTCTATTAAATTTGAGACTTTTTTGGTTCTATAAAATTTGGAACTTTTTTTGGTTCTATTAAATTTGGGACTTTTTTGGTCCTATTAAATTTGAGACTTTTTTTGGTTCTATTAAAATTGAAACTTTTTTTTGGTTCTATTAAATTTGAGACTTTTTTGGTTCTATTAATTTTGAAACTTTTTTTGGTTCTATTAAATTTGAAACTTTTTTTGGTTCTATTAAATTTGAAACTTTTTTTGGTTCTATTAAAATTGAGACTTTTTCTGGTTCTATTAAAATTGAGACTTTTTTTGGTTCTATTAAAATTGAGACTTTTTTTGGTTCTATTAAATTTGAGACTTTTTTTGGTTCTATTAAAATTGAGACTTTTTTTTTTGGACCTTGTTTAAGAGGGAGAGACTAGCAAGTTCCTATTTACAATGCCTCCCCACGGGACAGAGTTAGACAACAGGGTCGTTTTTTAACGTGGAGAAAAGGAAAAAAAATTTAAATTGTCTCAGTCGTGAAGGACTTCTCCTCCACTGACAGAGAACAAGAAATTGAAGTGCAGCATCTGAAGAACAGATACTACACTGTGATCTTGTTCCGAAGGCCAATCATGATTATTATTGGGAGAGACTAGCAAGTTACTTATTTAAATCAGTTAATTAAATCCAAATAAATAATCTAGTAATTAAATACTAAAATATTGTTTAAAATTGGATAATTCTTTGACCATTTGTGATTAGAAAAAATAACACACTGGTAATATAAATTATTTTAAGAAAATACAGTAGCAATTTATTTCGGTTTATCTGCTAATTTGTGACCTATTTGCGTTGGAAGAATTTTTATATGTAATATAAGTTATAAGCCTTTAAAATCACTGTAAATATCGGTTCTCAGCAAAATCCTTGTTTACATTATGGATTTTACTTCCTCTGAATAAACAAATATGGCTGCTTTGCTCAGAGTAGATATTTATGGTAACTGAAAGAAAGCTAATAAATTATATTAAATATACAAGGGTTGTTCCAAAAGAAAAGCTTCTTTTTTTTTTAACTCGAAATGTTGAATAGCTACAAAGACGGGGGTGATACCATGAAAACAAGCAACATTTTGTGCTCCAGAATTTATTTTTCTCTCTGCTTCTGATGCACGTCTATGACAAGCGTTGCTTTCTTAGCGTCTCACACCATGAATATCTGCAACAGAGAGATGAAACTTTCAGGTCATGAATGCATAAGTTCAGTTATTATAACAATGCAATTTACAATCCCCTCTGATCCATTCAGGCGGAATAAAAAATACGAGACATTACTTTTGAAACGCGTCTCAAATATTTTTTAAATGCAAATAGGTCACAAAGCATATGCAAAGCCAATTAAATTGTTTTTGATTAATTTCCGAACTGGGTTTCCTTTAAAATATTTCACAATAGTATTTATCAATTTGTATCATTTGGATTATACAGATTATGATTCTCGTCTTGGGCTTTATTCTCACACCGTTTTGGCCGATGTAACTGATCTTCTTCAGCATAGTTTTCTCAAACTCTATATGTGTCCTGATGAGCTCATTTCGCTTGTACCCCCTCGACGTACATATCCCCGACAAACCCACTTAGCAATAAGATTTCACCCTTTCACTGTTGATGTCCCTAAATGCCAGAAAGCTTTCTATTCTAATAGTTTCTCCCCTCGAACAGCTAGACTTTGGAATTCCCTTTCTGCTCCCCTGGCTGTACTGATATGCAGATGTTTAAATGTAACATAAACAAATATCTTGTTAATCTTTCCTAGATATGGCCCCAAATAATAGCCCCTTACGTTCAAGTGGCGATATGCTTTGTAAGGGGTGAACATGATTAAAAAAAAAAAAATGAACTTATGCCACAAATAAAGTTTAAAGTGACATGTAAACTGAAGGTTCAATCCTCAGTACAAAAGATACTTAGAATAGAATTAAGAATTACTTAAAACTTCTAATAGATCATGGCTTACAGAACAAGAACAATATAATCTCATGGATTAAATAGAGTTCAGTTCAAAATTCTGTAAAGATTCCTGAGTCTGACAAGATGTACCTGAAGAAGGCCGGAGATTATATCGGCCAAAATGCTATCAAAATTATATCCGAGATGAGAACAGTAATTCAAATCATCTAAATTATCAACCCTCATCTCAAAAATTCCATAAGATATATTGTTTTTGAATTTTTTAGATGAGGATTTATTATTTGGATTATTCGGACTACTGTTCTCATTTTGAGTGTCATTTTCATAACATTTCAACCGATGTAATTGGCCAAGATCAAAGTGTAGTATCTGTTTTGGCCAAGATCAAGGTGTAGTATCTGTTCTTCATATGCGGCACTTCCATTTCTCGTTCTCTTTCAGTGGAGAAGAAATTCTTCACGACTGAGACAATTTTTATTTTTGTACCTTTTCTCCACGTTAAAAAACGACCCTGGTGTCTAACTCTGTCACGTGAGGAGGCATTGTAAATAGGTACATCCTGTCGAACTGGAGGATCTTTCTGTTGAACTCGTGGATATACATAAAATCTCAAATGGGACCCTTTAATTAATGGAGGTAGCATACCTTTGTTCCGTCAACCATGACCAGGTAGAAGTCCTAAAAAATTCGCAATTATATTATGAGTATCGTCTACACCGAGGATCGAACTTTCAATCTCCAGAAGAGTGCCACTTACAACTGAATTTTGTTAAATACGTTATCCATTGCAACATGAAAAGATTCCCGAGTTCGACTACATACATCTGAAGAAAGTCAGAGGTTACATCGGCCGAAACATTGTAAAAATAACGCTCAAGATGAGAACAGTAGTTCGAATAATCCAAATACTACAATATATATAGTCATATAAAACTTTCACTTACACTTTGTGTGTGTGTGTGTGCGTGTATATATATATATATATATATATATATATATATATATATATATATATATATATATATATATATATATATATAATTTCGAGTCTCGCTAGATTCAGCCACTCTGATGAGTTGCAGACGAAGAAACACGTGTCAGTGGATAATTATATTTTTAATAATAATATATACTATCGGGACCTGTGGAAATTCCACAGAGGACTCATTCATATGTAATATATTGATGTTGGCATTCTGTAGATGTTCAGTGTAAATGGAGCCGCTCTGATATTATTGTAGCCTTTTTGTTAAAACTGCAAAAGTATTTATCTAAGCTGGCATGAACGCCTGGCAAAGCCCGGTCGTAAAGTACGCTTAAATATGATATTTTAATTCTTGCAGATTTCGTATATATTATTATAGAGTTAATGTTCTATCGATTTTTATATGTTATAAAGTTGCGATTTCAAAAATAAAAAAATATATCCATATGACTTGGGTGCATTAGCTTGAATCGAAACCGAAACAAAAACTTATGAAAAAAAATATATATATATTCAACCATAATCGAAACCGAAACCAAAACTTATGAAGAATTCTTTTGTAAAATTATTCATTACAAGAAATAGAAGAACATAACAATTAAACGACACGGATGTAAACGTGACACACAAAAGAACACATATGCTATCGTATTAATATATAGATGCCGCTCCCCATTTAGGGGATACCAAACTGGTCAAAGGGAAAATTATTCCCAACTCGCATTTAGGTAAAAAATGCACTTCCGTATAAATAATTGAATTCATTCAAAAAGTATTGCCAACAAAAACAAATGAAAACATCTATATATGCATGCAATATAGAATCAGTCTACGATATAAAAAAAAACTAAAAACATTTTCGAGTTTATAAGATTTAAAAAGTCTTTAAGTAGGGTTCCTATATCGTAGCTTTTATGGAGACAGGGGCATGAACATGCCGACACTGATTTCAAAATCAGAATTATCAAATATCTGAAAAAATTAAAATGAAAAACAAATACCTCTTAGAACTGTTGACACATAAACAGAGCGAGAGGAAATCCTCAATAGTCAGAAGTAAGGTCCGTTTGTTTATAAATTGCCAAACTCTCAGCATTAGAACTGGTATTAAAAGACTTACCAGATGCCATTGTTCAGGTCGTCATAATTCTTGTAAATAGGGTGAACAGGTAACTTCCCCATGTGTAATAATAGAAATATCAA
>NW_027633489.1:22500-40444 GCF_053919585.1 Euprymna scolopes
AATAATATATAACAGAAACATTTAAGTATATACAAGTTCTCCTTTTCTTTTTCTTGTTTTTTTTTCTTCTTCTTTGGCGTCCAAAATATTAAAACGGATGTTATTTTAAAATTTTATCATTTGAAATTAAAGCTTGTTTAAAAAGAGGAAATTTGTACGAGATCTTATAAAGTATGTGTATGTTTCCAATTTCGGTTATAAAACAGATGAGTATCGGCTGAAGAGAGCTAAAATGGTCCCCTATTATCAGGTTTATATATATATATATATATATATATATATATATATATATATATATACGAGGGGCGTGTAATAAGTAATGCCCCTGACCCACTTCCAGTTGTCTGATCTAGCTGAAATTTTGCATGTGCAATGATTTATATCTCTACGGGTTATGTGGCAAATTACAGCTCTGAACTAATTGTGGTTTCTGTTTTACAGGTGTTTGAACTGAGTCAGGTGTGAAATGGAGCCTGCTGAATGTCGAGCAGTGATCCGATTTTTGTATTTGAAAGGACGCATACCACAGGAGACTTTTGATGAAATGAAAGAAACTTATGGTGATAATGCCCCATCATATGACCTTGTAAAACGATGGCATCGTAAATTCAAACATGGCCGGAAGTCTGTGGAAACAACTCCCAGACCCGGTCGCCCCCCTTCTACCATTGATGAGGCATCTGTCCGTCAAGTTAAGGCTGCCATTTTGGAAGATCGGTGCATTACTATTCGCCAAATAGCCCAAGATGTCAAGATTAGTACAGGGTCTGTGGAAACTATCATTCATGACCATTTGCATATGCATGTGTCTGCCAGAGTGATTCCCAGGTTGCTCACACCATTCCAGAAGCGAGAACGCGTTGAGTGCTCGAGGATGAATTTGGAGATGTGCCAAGAAGATGAGTCAATGTTTTTCAAAAGACTGATTACACAGGATGAAACCTGAGTCCATCACTATGATCCAGAAACCAAAGCCCAGTCAATGCAGTGAAAGCACTTGGACTCACCACCTCCAAAGAAGGCAAGGGTGCAGCTCTTCGCTGGCAAGGTCATGCTCACAGTCTTCTGAGACCAGGACGAAGTAGTGATGACAGATTTCCTGGCAAATGGTACCACAATTACAGGAGTCTATTATGCTTCACTTTTGAGGAAATTAAGGGAAGCTATCAAAATCAAAAGGCGGGCAAGATCAGCAAAGGTACTCTCCTCCTGCAGGACAACGCTCCGGTCCACAACTCGCATGTCACCAAATCAGAAGCACAGGCATGTGGTTATGAAATATCCCCCATCCTCCCTACTCTCATGACCTTGCACCCTCTGACTTTCATCTCTTCCCAGCCATGAAGTTGTTTTTGAAAGGAAAGCACTTCCCAGATGATGCAGCCTTGATTTCTGAAGTCACATCGTGGTTGGAGGACCAACCTGGGGTGTTCTACAAAAACGGTCTCCAGAGCTGCATCAAACGATGGGAGAAATGCATAACTGGGTAGTTCCTATGTAGAGAAAGACTAATAACTGTGCCAAGTTTCGTTGCTCTACTGCTATGGGAAGTGGGTCAGGGACATTACTTATTGCACGCCCCTCATGTGTGTATATATATATATATATATATATATATATATATATATATATATATATATATATATATATATATATGTAGTGATTCAATGAATTTCACAAAACCCTTATTGAAATGAAGTGTTTGAGTTTCATATCAAAGATGTTTATTATTCTAAGTAAGACAAGGAGATTAAATTTCTAAAGTATTCTTTGTCTTGCTTAGAATAATAAAAATTCTTTGAAATGAAACTCAAACACTTCATTTCAATAAGGGTTTTTTGAAATTCATTGAATCACTACAATTAATTTATTTGCTCTATCTTGCATATCGAGCAATTCTTATTTAGATGGGATAATACTCATAGAATATTATTGCCAGTAATATTTTGTAAATCTTATAATCACAGGTTTCCATACCAACTGATTGTTAAATAAAATTATTCTGAAGAATATTAAGCTCCCTCCAAAAAAGGATGAGCTTTTTCATCCCTCCTAAATATGTTCGACAAAGAATACTTACTGATTTCCGCTAAAAATATACCTATTCCCTCTAAACGTTCATACATACATAAGCTTGTACAGGCCATTAAAAAGTTCCTTATAAATGTCAGATGGAAAGCCTACCATTTTGATCAAAACACCAACAAGAAAAACATAACAAAAAACAAGTTCAACACCCTGAAACACTTAAAACGGGTCTTCCAGTTAACTCTAATAATGAACAGAAGAAATTACAAAGAACTGCTGCTAAATTCTATGGGCTTAAAACAAATCAACACCCTATGTTTAACCCAGAACTTGAAAATTTTGAGAACATGATGATTGATTTAGTCAAAAATATAAAATTTAAGAATAACAGACACACATCTAACAGTACCACTAGGAAAATAAATAATTTCGCTACAAAAGTCAGTAAAAGTTCCTATAAACCTGCTTACGAAAACAAAATAGATGAAATCAACTTAGATGCTAAAAACTTACTTAATACAGAAAATGTCACTCCTGGCACTCCCAGATTTACATTGAAGGACCACAAAAAATAACTTCCACGAGAACCCTTCCATTAGACTAATTTGTCCATCCAGGTCGGATATTGGTCTAGTAAGCAAGAAAATCTTAGATAGAATCATACCTTCCATTAGAGATAAAGTTAAGTTCCCACTTTGGCAATGCACTGACTCAGTTATAAATTGGTTTTTAAAACTTAAGGATAAGCAAAAACTAAACTTTATCACTTTCGATATAAATAATTACTATCACTCAATCTCCCCAATACTATTAAATAAGACACTAATATTTGCAAAAAAAAAACATTCGGGCATAACGAATTTAGAGATTAAATTAATCTTATTAGCCAGGCGATCTCTAATAAATTTTGAAGGTAAATATTGGACAAGGAAAGATACCCCTAATGAGTTCGACATAATAATGGGATCGTCTGATAGTGCTCAAGTAACCGACTTAGTGGGGCTTTATTTATTAAAAGAAATTAGTATAGAATTCAATAACCTACAAGGAGGGCTTTACAAGGATGACGCATTATTCGTTACCCCCACGAGACCAAGACAATACAATAACACTATCAAAAAAACTACACGAATTTTTCAAAAACTTTAGATTAACAATCGATGTTGACTCAAATAAAAAAACATCCAACTTTTTAGATGTATCTATGTTATGAATCTTGCACCCCGTACCATAAACCAAATCTAAACCTATTTTATGTACACAAACAATCTAATCACCCAAAGTCAATAATCAAGTCAATAGTTCCGTCTATCTCCAAAAGAATATCAAATCTATCAGCTGACAAAAAAGCCTTTGACCAGGTATCGACATTCTACAATAATACTTTAAGGAATTCAGGATATAAAGAACGCATAGAATATAACAAAAAACACCGTTTAGTGAGAAAACTAAATTCAGTGATTACCCATAATATGACAATGAAAACTAACAACAACAAAATAACAACAAAATGTTTCTAACAATATCAATCTCCTCATTAAGTACACAGACCCCTACGCAATCCCAAACCAAAAACAGTTTAATAAGAATAGAAAAGTAAGACATAAAAAAGGCATTTGGTTCAATCCTCCTTTCAGCTCCAATGTAAAAACTAACATATCAAAATAATTTTTCAGAATAGTGGAAAAATCCTTTAAATACCCACATAAGTATAGTACCATATTAAACAAAAACTCCATAAAAATGTCATACTCTACAATGCCTAATCTAGCACAGACAATAATTTCGACAAATAACAAGAAAATTCTCACATTGGTTAGATAACAGGAGTTTTTGCATGCTTCCTAGATCGTAATATCTCAGATTCGCAAACGGACATCGTCTCTATCTGTTTTTTGATCGTTTTAAAAAGTCATAGAGTAGAGGTAAGACATCAGATTTTCTTTCACTTTCTTTTCTGCCTTCGCGTCACGAGTTTGAGTCTGCCTGCCTATTCCAAACACCCATGCAACGCCGGGCACCCAGGCTAGTGCTATATATTAAAATATGAAAAGCCTTCCCCCAAAACTAAAAGAACCTCTCAAAAAATACAAAACGCAAAGTAAGAAAAAAGTGTGCGTGTGTGTGTGTGTGTGTGTGTCGTAGGTTAGGCTTTGCTGTCTCTTTCCAGCCCACCTTTATTAGCTGCTCATCCCTGTCTTTGTAAATTGGTTACACATTTATTCTTTCTTATTTTCTTTTCTGTTACATTAAAACTTACATATTAAGCATTTAGTAAGTCTATTCAACGTTTTTAATGGCGTATAATCTTGCCCCTTTTTAGTTACCATATTATGTGTGTGTGTGTGTGTGCATGGTAGCCTTGCTTCTCTCCCTTCATCCTCCTTGCATGATATATATATATATATATATATATACTTTTTAAACTTAATGAGTTCTTATTCGTCTGATGAGTCAGGGCAGAAAATATTCAAAAACTGACAAAATAATTATATGATTGTGTCTGCACTACGAAACAGATGCTGAAAGAAATAAACAGTAAGATGACCAACATCTTGCAATTTGGAATATAGACGTTTTGTCATTTATATATATATTAGTGATGGGACGATTCCAATATTTTTTCCCGATTCAATTACTGATTCCAAACTAAATTTCCAATTCCAATGCAATTTCTGATTCTTTATATATTTCTAAATGTTTATCTATAAAGTTGTTATTTTTCAGATTATTGTAAAAACATGGGTTAAATGTGCATATATTTTCTCAAACATAAAAACACACTTGTGGGGGGAGGAGTGATCAATAGATTTTAGTTTAAAATAAATATTTATTATTTTATTATAACTACCAGCAGTGAAAAATTTTGCTTTAAACAATATCAAGTGTTTTGTTTTGTGATTATTATATTTTATTGCATAATAAAATAGTTGATATATATAGAGTTACATATGTATAGTATATGGTATGTCCAGTCATGTCTTGTCAAATTACAAGATACGTACTCTGGAATAAATTCCAATTTGGAATCCTCGATTAAGACTATCATAACAATATATATATATATATATATATATATATATATATATATATATATATATATATATATATATATAACTAATTCATTTACTCAAATAAAATTAATGTACAAAGTATAAATTTATGCGTAAACTTTAAGTATTTACTTCAAAAGTGCTCAATACGTAGGTAGAGCTAGTTAGTAATTTATAAAATATATATGGCGATTAAGCTACACTGAATATTCCGTGTTTCATCCACTCTAGGATTCTTCAGGCTTATAAAATATATATGGCGATTAAGCTACACTGAACATTCCACGTTTCATCCACTCTAGGATTCTTCAGGCTTATGCTTAAGCCTGAAGAATCCTAGAGTGGATGAAACACGGAATATTCAGTGTAGCTTAATCGCCATATATATTTTATAAATTACTATATATATATATATATATATATATATATATATATATATATATATATATATATATAACATACCTTGCTAAAATAAATTTACTGTTTCAGTTTAAAAGACGTTGTCAGGCGATAAGATATTTGTGGCCGTAATCGAGGTCAGCCATTTAATGAAACTAGAAACTGAATAAAAAATTAAAAAAATAAAAAGATAGAAACTAGAGAAGAGAGTAAAAGTAGAAAAAATAGAAAGGAGAGAAAAGAAAAATATTGGGAATTTATTCTTAAAACACAACTATCAGACATGATTTTTATTTTTTTTGTTTATTTATATTTATTTATTTATTTTAAGATGGGATACACTAATTTAATTAATTATAATGTACCTATTTACTATGCCTCCCCACGGGACAGAGTTAGACACCAGGGTCGTTTTTAACGTGTAGAAAAGGTACAAAAATAAAAATTGTCTCAGTCGTGAAGGATTTCTCCTCCACCGAAAGAGAACAAGAAATAGAAGCGCAGCATCTGAAGAACAGATACTACACTTTGATCTTGACCAAAAAGTCCCATGCGTTATATATATATATATATATATATATATATATATATATATATATATATATATATACATGTATGTATATATATATGTATATATATACATGTATATACATGTATATATATATGTATATATATATATATGTATATATATACATATATATATACATATATATGTACATAGAGCCCTCATGATTTGTTCGCCTAACAGATTAGACGCCGAACTCGATAAGATCAGGGAAATATTCATCAATAATGGTTATCCTGTTGACCTTATTGATGACTGTATTTTCAAAAAAAAAAAAAAAAAAAAAAAAAAGGTTGCGGATTTTAAATCCCCTAAAAAGTTTGGACCCTTGAAATGCCCAGTTTATTTAAAATTACCGTGGATTGGGAAAAAGAGTAATAGATTTTCCAAACAGATTCACAGAAGTATTTACGACTGCTTTTTTTTTCTGTGTCCTTGCGTTTGGTATATACTACGAGACCTGCTTTTCCGTCTTTCCGCAAGGAGAGTTTGCCTTACATCCAAAATAGTAATATTGTATATCAATTCAAATGCCAGTGCGATGCTGGTTATGTTGGGCGAACATCCTTGCACCTTTTGACTCGTGTAAACCAGCATGTTCCATCGAAGATCAGACAAGGGAGGATGGGGTCTGGTGGTCTCCCTCCTTCTGCAGCCTTGGACTCTGCTATTGGCCAGCATTTGGTTGACAACCCGTGCTGTGCCGATAGATATAAAATAGAATGGTTCGAGGTGCTACATAGAGCGGACTCCAAAAACCATTTAAAGATTTTGGATTCTGTCTCTATCGCGGCGCGTCAACCTTCTTTGTGCCGGCAAAAAGAAACATCTAACGCGTTGTTTCTCTTTGGGGAAGTTTGAATCTTTTCTCCCGTTTTTTTTTTTTTTTTTCCTCCCTCGTTATGCCAATATTTTAATCGTTTTTTAAACGTTAATAAATTTATTTTAGTATCCCCGTACTTTTGGCACATTTAATAAGTTCCCCATTAGAACTCTTTATTTTTCGACACTATTATTTTGTTCGCTATCGATTTTCTCCTGACGAGATGATAGCCGAAAGAGCTCTCGAGAAACTTCCGCCTATTATTTTAAAACTATATATATATATATGATTATTGCAACGTCTTGTCAGACGAGTGCCACTCCCCCAGACACTTAAAGTCCATGAGCCCAAAAATTACTTCCATCGCCACAGGACCATTTTTATAGACAAATGCCTCAGGGAGTATCTATACACATATGATGTTACAGTCTTAGCTTTGTACGACAGCTAAGTCTCTCTCTCGGTTCAAAATGTTGAGATTCAGCAACAAGCAAGAGCAATATAGCCAGCAACAAGTTAAACTGCAGACCAGCTTAATGCGGGTACTGGCCTCCCGCTTAATGGTTTTTTAAATCAGAGATTTACTTCTTCTAGAAAGGTTGCCTTCACCACGGCTTACGGGAGCCCTCTCCACCCCAGCACACATACATACACAGACACACACGGTCCAGTGCTAGTTGGCCGTTGACCCCGAAAAAGGGTTCATTCGCCCTTTGAAAGATCTTGTTTTTAATCCTTCAGGGAGACTAGCCGCCCTCCTCACCAAACAAGTCTGGTGCGGGAACCAGTTTAGTCGCCGGTGACCCGACAATCAGGCAGGTAGTACTGGGTTACATACATGGTACCAGTAGCATATGACATGACCTGACACACACACACACGCACGCGCGCGTGTATATATATATATATATATATATATATATATATATATATAGAGAGAGAGAGAGAGAGAGAGAGACAGAGAGAGAGAGAGAGACAGAGAGTTCATCCCGAAACAGTGTTTAATGGTAAATCACTGATGATGCAAATTGATTCAGTGATTGCAGGAGATTAAATGACTTACAGAAAAAAATAATTTTTCAACGAAGGACTAAAAATTAAATAAAAAATTTGTTTTGTATAGTTTTCAATGTTAAAAAAGTTTCCACAACAATATATATCTCACTACACGTATAGTAAATCTAGCTCAATTTACTAACATCTACAAAAATATAACTGTCGCCTCTCCTATTTAAGGCAAATCCTAATTAATAACACTAAAATAATATCCCCGCAACCAATTTAAAAAGTTAAAATACTCGAATTCATTTATTACATAAGAACTCAACAACCTACAATTAATAATATTGCATATGAAACCAGTAATGATATATTTTTTTAAATGAACGTAATACAATCTAATCTTGTAATGGTGATATAGGTACATCGAAATTGTGAACATCTCTCATAAATATTCTGAAAATGTTCTCCTGGCGTCTAAATGTCTTCAAACGCCCGTTTCATAACTACTTGCTAAACTTTTCCTATTTTTTATCCCATTTATTTTATTCATTTGCTTTTTCACTCGACGATGATTCGACGAAAAATCGAAAACATTCGTGATACACGTGACACTTATATAAGTTTTTTTTAGCTGAACACAAAAATGTTCATAAGAAAAATCGATAAAAATTAAAGAAAAAAGGTTTAATTAAACAGAAACTTTCTGTTATATTCAACTATTATTGTTTAAAGTAAAATTATATAAACATCAGAAAAAGTTCTACGCAGATCGATCTACGTTTTGAGGTAAACACATTAATTATCGATTCAATAAACGAGATGCTTAATTTTGAAACGTAGATCGATCCACAGAGGCCATTTTCTGATGTCTATATATAATTTAACATTGTTAAAAAATAAGAGAAAGCTCTGCTTTATCTTATACTAGCAGTTCAACCCAGCTTTGCTTGGGCCCTATGTACTGTTCATAACTTTATGTACATATATATATATATATATATATATATATACATATATATATATATATATATATATATATATATATATATATATATATTAAAAAGTTTGACTTATGTCCAGGTAACCTACATCTAAAATTTCAAGTGTTTAGACCCAGAATTGGCGGAGGAATTTGGTAAAATCTGCAACGGTCAGCTCTTTACACTTTGACCTTTTGGCAGCCAAATTTTCGCCCCAAAACTGATTAAAATGCTTGCCGCATGTCTGAATACCTGTTATGTATAAATTTCGAGTGTTTAGACCCAAAATTGGCTCAGCAGTTGGCTAGACACCGCAAAGGTGAAATCTTTTGAACATTGACCCTTGGCAGCTCAAATTTTCGACCCAAACTGATTAAAAAACTTGCCGTATGTCTGAATACCCTTTATTAAAAATTTCAAATGTTTAGACCAGAAATTAGCTGAGTAATTTGGTAGAAACCGCAGAGCTAAAAAATTTTTTAACTTTGACCCCAATTTTGACCCCTTAACATTTATTTTTGGGAGCTCAAATCAAATTAAAAAGTTTGATCCATGTTCAAGGGTACATTTTAATTTTCAAGTGTTTAGACCGAAAATTAGCGGAGGAGTTTGGTAGGGTTTTCAAAGGTCAAATCGTTGAACTTTGACCCCTTGACAGCCAACTTTCTGGCCGAAAACCGATTAAAAAGATTTTCCCAAATCTCAATACCTCTTATGTCAAATCTCGAGTTTGTAGACCGACAATTGACAGAATATTTTGGTAGGGAAATGTACACGCACAGAGCCATTTTCACTTATATATATATATATATATATATATATATATATATATATATATATATATATATATATATAAAATGTGAGGGGTATTTAATTATGAAATTATCAAGTTTACACAGGGGAAGCATACATAACAAAATCCAAGTTTTTCATGTATGATCTTTTTGGAAACGATATCTTTTTATTTATTTACTATTTAAAAATTAAAACATCGAGATATAACTAAAATTTTGCTGGATATCGCCTCCTGATCAGCATAAAAGGTCAGGCGGGGGGGGGGGGGGCAAAATTTTTATTTAACAAGCTTACCGAAGTTAATTTAAAGTTTAAACAATAAGTAAAATTAATTTCGTTAAAAAAATTTTGGTGTCCCCCCCCACCTTTTATGCTGATGAGGAAACGTATTTTAATTATTTATCGATGCCTATATTTTTATTTGTAAATATCGAATAAATAAAAGGATATCGTTTCCGAAACGAGCGTACATGAAAAAATTGGATTTTGTTATGTCTTCCCCTGTGTAAACGTGATAATTTCATAATTATTAATACCTCACCTTTTCTGTATGTAGCTCTAGGTAACAAGACCTATTGAGCTTTTCTCGTCTCAGCTTGTGTATAGAGTGTAACGCCACACACATCTACACATTTACACACATGTTAACCTGTAGACATCATCACAAGGAAACCAAGACAAGAAATAACTCGACTAACTTTTTCCGTTGAAACAACAGACGTTTATTTCCATGTACTTTCCAGAAAAATGCCTTGCCTCTTATTCAAACCTGTCGCTCTCGGCCCATGTGTTTAACATATCTATCTCTGTCCTCTCTCTAACGTGGTTGTTGGTTTGCGCACATGTTCCTTTTTTTATAATCGTTTTCCTTCTTCCTTGCTGTCACGTCACCTCGCACATGGTTCAGTCATTTGTATACAGCTGCCATACATGCGTCCACACTCTGTTACAAAAGAGAATTGTTCTCTTTCTCTCTCTCTCTCTCTCTCTCTCTCTATATATATATATATATATATATATATATATATATATATATATTATTGACACTTATAAATGCTAATGTGTCCAAAGTCTCTCCTTTTCTCATATATATATATATATATATATATATATATATATATATATAGTAACTTATAAAATATATATGGCGATATATATTTTATAAATTACTAACTAGCTCTACCTACGTATTGAGCACTTTTGAAGTAAATACTTAAAGTTCACGCATAAATCTATACTTTCGTATATTAATTTTATGTGAGTAAATTAAGTAGATATATATATATATATATATATATATATATATATATATGAATGAGAAACCGAGACTTTGGATACAATGGGATTTATAAGTGTGTGTGTGCGTGCGTGCGTGCTTGCGTGCGTGCGTGCTTGCGTGCGTGCGTGCGTGCGTGCGTGTGTGTGTTTGTGTGTGTGTGTGTGTGTGTGTGTGTGTGTGTGTGTGTGTGTGTGTGTGTGTGTCATTGACACTTATAAATGCTATTGTCCAAGCTCTTTGTTATAAATCTTAAATTCAGTTTCCGACTCGGATATTAATGATGATTATAAGAGGAAAAAGTAGAAGATGGCGCCAGTCAGTTCAATTTGAATTATAAATGATTATATTCTCTCGTTTCAATTCAGATTGGGAAAATTCGTTGTTTTTCTCTTCTAATTTTGATGACTTTCTTGATTGTCACACCCACCTTTTTCTTCGACGAGCGTCCATTTTTTGGGGTTCCATAAAAAAATTATAATAGTAAATGACAAATAATTATTTCATTTTGCTGCTTTGCTTTAATCTTCTTTAATCTTTAATCTATAGTGTGCAGAAGTGTGATTGTATGTCACCAGAGACTTAAGTATAAGTCCCAGTACTGAGAAATATTATGAGAAAGGGAGATAACTACAATAAGGCTGTTTGGGATACTATTAGAGATCACATCAGAGCTTCCCCATGGGGAAATATCAGAACATATCAGATATGAGAACAGTGCGCAAATGAATGGTTCAAAGCAGCAGTTGAAGCACATGTTCCCACACAGAAGTTCTATAGCAAGCCCCATACTCCTCAATGGTTTACTTCTACATGCCCAGCTGCCATTGTCAGAGGCAACATGCATACTGCAGATTTATCCGGCATAAGTTCAGTACAAACAGACAAAAGTTTATAGAAGCTGGAAGTAATTGTAAGAAAGAAGTAGCAACAGCTAAAAGCAAATATACTGACATCACCAGCAAACGCATTGAAGAGCAGAAATTCGGAAATCGTTATTTCTGAAAAATCTACAACAGTGTAGTAAATAATGAACAATCAACAATTCCTCCAATATCCAACAATCATGAGGTTGAATGCATGGCAACCGAGAAAGCTAATATGCTTGTTCGTCAGTTTGCCTCAAACTCTACTTTGGAACCAGCAAACCCCTCCCTTCCTGATTTTCCTTTGCAGACAGAAACAACACTAGATGACCTGAACATCACCCCTTCTCAAGTACATGATATCATTAAAAAAAACTAAACACCTCAAAAACATGTGGACCTGATCTCATCCCAGCTCTACTATTAAAAAAAAAATGCTCTGCTGAGGTTGCTTCAGTTCTCTCTAAACTCTTCAACAAATGCCTGAACGAATCATGCTGTCTTGACTGCTAGAAAACTGCTTCTGTGGTACCAGTTTACAAGAATTCTGTCGAAGAACTGATCCATTAAATTATCATTCCATTAGCCTCCTCCCTTTTTATCCAAAATATTTGAGTCCATAATTAATCAAGTTCTAGTCCACCACCTTACAGTTGCTAAACTTCTGTCCGACTATCAATATGGATTTAGGTAAGCCCGATCTACTACAGATATTCTAACTGTAATCTCTGAACGTATATACCATACACTGGAAAGGAAGGGAGAGTAGTAGCCATGCACTAGCAGGGGAGGGGAGGGGAGTAGCTCTAAATATATCTAAGGTTTTTGACAAGGTATAGCACGATGGTCTTCTCACGAAAATCAGATCCTATAGTATTACTGGATTAATACTCAACATAATTAAATCCTTCTTAAATAAGAGAAGAATCCAGGTTGTCTTCGATGGTCATAAATCAAAACAATATGATATAATTGTGGGTGTACCTCAGGGGTCGATTCCTGATATTCATAAATGACCTCCCTGATAAAATTGTCTCTGTGATGGGTATATTTGCTGACAACACCACGCTCTATAGAAGTAACTCTAGATTAAGACCTCTTGTCTATAGTGGAATGGAGACAAAAATGGATGGTAACGTTCAATACTGCAAAGACTAAGCTCATTTCCTTTAATAATTACAAGAAACTTTCTCAACCACAAATAGCTATGGATAAAGATACATTACCTGAAAGTACTTTGTTCAAACTCCTTCACTTAACGTTCACAGGAAAAATGAGTTGGAACAGATACATTTTGAGAGCATTGCCAAAGCTGCTGCAAAGAAAGTGGTTTCTCTCTACTGGGCTAGAAAGTTACTTAGACCTAAAAGTATCCTGTACCTCTATAAGGCCACTATTCGCCCATGTATGGAGTATTGTTGTCATATTTAGGCTGGTGCATCTCTTACTAGTCTCTCACTCCTGGGCAGGGTGCAAAAGAGAGTCACCAATCTGATAGGTTCTGAACTGTCATCTAAGCTTCAACCTCTGTTCTATCAATGAAATGTTGCATCCCTCTGCCTGTTTTACAAATATTTTAATGGCGGATGTTCTGACGAATGACAAACCCTTGTACCCCCTTGGCATAAATACCCCTGACAAATCCGACAAGCAGCAAAGCTCCCCCCCCCCACAGTAAAGATCCTCAGATTTTAGGAAGCCTTCTACTCTAATAGTGTCTTCCTCAGAACTGCTAGACTGTGATATTCCTTTCTGGGTTCTTGCTTCCCTAAGTGTACTGACATGCAGAAGTTCAAGTGTAATGTAAACAAACATCTTGCTGCTCAACTCCCTGCATAGTATCCCTGCAACTTATTATTTGATTTGTTTTTTTTTTTAGATAAATTTGTGTGAGGAGAAAATATAATCGAATGATGCAAAGTTATTAAGATTGTTCAGAAGTTTTGTTATCTTGATGGTGCAATTGGAAAATAGGGAGAAACTGGTAACAGTATTATTGCAAGAGTTCGAAGTCGATGAAGTAAGTTCAAAGAATTTATGTCATTACTAACCAGCAGAGTGTTACCACTGTTAACTAAGCAAAAAGTCTGGCATTTGTACACAGTGTGATAATGCATGAAAAGAAAACCTAGCCATTGCATAGAGAGAAATGATATGGAGATAATACAATGGACGTATAATGTGAGTTTTAAAGGCAAGCTTAGATCTGATGGCTTCAGACGAATATTAAAACTGGATAGTGCAGAACAGGAGACTTCGATAGTATAGCTACCTTAAGAGAATGGACGAAAGTTGCGGTAGCAGGGGCAGTTGGCATGGAGAGGGAAAGTAAAACGTGGAATAATCAATAATAAAGATTGATTTCATAGAATAAGGGATAAAAATGTGACCAGAGATGAGTTAGTTTGGAAACAAATTTCTAAAAGCCGTCCAATATATGCCCACATGTAAAACTAACGTTAAATCGGTTATTTATTTATTTATTTATTTTTTAATATGTTACCACCAGAAATAAATTGATCAATTGAAAACCTCGAAAATGGAAAAATTAATTTCACATTTCTTTTTTATTTCTTTTCGTATATTCCGATCGTTTATTTTACTCTAGAGAACAAATTCTTTTGATTAAAAAAAAGAAAAAGAAAAGATAAATACATAAGAATTTGCACCCCCCCCCACTCAAGATGATAAAATGATTGCATTCTGCCGGGCTGAAAAGTAATTTTTGTCTTTCTTTTATTTTTGCAACTCATTATACATCGACTTGAAAACCTGAAAAATAATTTGTTTTAATTGAGTATTATTTTTTTTTTGCTATAAAAATGAATGTAACTATATTTTATTTTATTTTATTTTATTTTATTTTATTTTTGTTTCTGTGTGATAAAAAAATAAATAGTTCTGCTTTTTTTTTATTATTTTGAAATTAAGTCACTCTGAAAATATGCATTTTATATAAAGGAAATTTATTGAAGGCAATGCAATGCTGTCATGTAACGGATAGACACAAGCTAAAGCAAGTTAAGCAAGTTAAGCTATAACAGTGGAATAAGATTACTTTTTAATCAATACAATATGTATTTTTTTTTTCTTATGTTTTATCCTTGCATTGCGTTCCTACTTGAGTTAGCATGGTCAGATGGAAGTTCCAGATTGTAAAATATATCGGGAAAACTTTTGTTCATCAGACCGAAATATTTTACACCACGGAACTTCCATCTGACCATGCTGATGCAAGTAAGAACACAATATAAAAAAAAAGTACATATATATTGTTTTAATAAAAGGTGAATCTGCATAGCTTATTTCACTTTAATATCTTTTAATTTGCTTTGGTTTATGTCGACCCGTTACACCTCTGCATTGTATTGCCTTCCATAATATTTAAAAAAAAATTTTTTTTTACAAGGGACTCACCATTTATCAAAGACTGAAGATCACTTAAGGATAAGTGTTAACAATGGTCACCAGGGCAACAGCGTAGTAATAGTTAGCTATGGAAGTAGGGTAGAAATGGATTATTTAGGAAGACGACTCAACAAGAACTTGTTTACATTGGACTTGAACATGACCGTATAGTAGTCAGCTGGGAAGCAGTCCAGCAGAACAGAGTTACATAGGCGGACAGTTCTAGGAAAAAAGTTTTGTTCATGGAATTTGCGTTTAGATTTAGGCACAGATAGAGATTGGGAGAAATTGTTGATAGTGATTGTAGATAGATGAATGTTTTTTTGTGAAAGTTTGGCAGGTGGGGGCTCAGACGAGCACTTGCTATGAAAATAATGATAGAGCAGAAACGGCTCGTAACGTCTCTTCTGTGTGAAAGAGGTTGCAAGGAAGAGAAAATGGCATCACCTACTCGGTTTCTAAGCAAGTTTTGAACTTTGTCAAGGAAGGATACGGTGCTCCAAACAGGTTCTCCTCAGATGTGGCAATAGTACTCCATTTCAGGACGTACCTGACTCTTATTCAGGTAGAGGATTGCGTCAGGAATGAGATACCTTCTGGAGCAGTAGAATGATGCAACCGTTTTGCCGGTGACCTTGGCAACAGATTTGATGTAAATCTTCTGTTTTAGATCTAAAGTGATGGCTAGACCCAGACGCTTGTTAAAACAGGGAGCCTCAATAAGAAACAATGGATAGTCCTAGTAATGGTGCCTATACCAGGAGTTTATTGTAAAGCAAGAGTTGAGCAATCACTAACTGCATCTCTTTTAAACCTGCATTGTTTGCGTCCAATGACAGGGAGATTTCAATACCTAGAAACAATGCCGGGATAAACAGGGATACCTCTCACATACAGCACCTGGTATTCTCAAATGATCACCCATTTACTACTAACCAAGCTCAACGTTACTTAACTTTTGTGATCTAATGAGAACCAGTGTGTCAACGTGATCATTCCATAAAATTTATAAGATGGACCAAAGAAATTGTACACACAGGAAAACATGTGTATAACTACAGAAAGAAAACATCTAATATGGTGCAGTGCTAAACACGTTCCTTTCAACTACTAGTATAATTAGGTTTCTTAGAATACTGCTGATCCCACGGCTTGTCACAGGAGTCTGCCAGTAAGAAAGTAAATCGATATTTGGATGAGGTAAAATTAAAAAAAAAAAGAAGTCTTTTTTCCCTACCTTTTGTTTAATTGTTTATATTGCTGTCCATAATAAGGAACTCTGTGATGCATTTTATCAAGAATATCATCCACACGTCGATAAGAGGAAAGGAAATATCGTGCAATGTCCGAGAACAAACAATATCGTTACGAAAATCTTTTAAAATATGATGTGAAAGTGGATCAGCTGGAACGATGGACTTTTTGTATTCCACCTAAGTGGACGCTTCCATTTGGGTAAGGTCATTTCCTTTTAAGCATAATGGCAAAACAAGAAAGCAATAAGAGAGAGAATGGGGTGTAATTCTATATTTGGAACTCAAGTGACCGAGATTAAATTCTTAAAACCAAAAATTCCATAGTCATATAACAAGATGAGTAAGCAGATCCAACAATCAGACTAGTTGAGTTGAGCCAGAGTTCACCAGGAAATCAAATATATTAAAATAGAGCAATAATAATAATAATAATAATAATAATAATAATAATTCTGATTTCGCTTATGAACGTCTCTCTGGAAAGAGATGGGATTCATTTCCAGAGGATTTCCCTTAATCCCGGCTTCAAACCTAGAGCTTCAAAGATCAAGGGTTTTCCTAAGGATGTTGGTGGTACCTATAATTGCAGAGGTTTGAAGGCCGCCTAAAACATTGGGGATTTGTAGTTTTTTCAATTGTCCTTCCAAACGACTTGATACTACTCCTAGTGTACCAACTACGACCGGGATTATTTGTGTTTTAACCCCGTGTATACGCCTTATCTCCAAGGCCAATGGAGCATAATTGCTCCACTTCTCATTCTCCTTCTCTCTCACATTCCCGTCCCAGGGTACTGAGAAGTCTACAATCTGCCAGTTTTTTGAGACCTTGTCAATGACAACCAAATCCGGACGATATATAATAATAATAATAATAATAATAATAATAATAATACGGCATAATCGTGTTGACACACCAGTTCTTGTTAGATCACCGAAGTTAAGCAATGTTGAACTTGGTCAATACTAAATGGGTGACCATTTGGGACTGCCAGGTGCTGTATGTGCTCTCTGCTTATCTCGGCATTGTTTCCAGTCGTCCTGGACTTTTCCTCCACTGGACTCAAACGGTGCTGATTCAGGAGAGTTGTGGTTGGAGATTGCGCAATCCTTGCCTCACAATTACACGCATAGCTGCACCTACAGGGGGTATCCTTTGTCTTTCGAGACTGAATCGAGGCATTATCATCATCAAATAATAATAATAATAATCAATATTTTATTTATTTATATTGTGGACTATTATCCTTATCTTTATAATTGTTGTTTCACAACGTTTCAGCCAACTATTCCTCTGGCCTTCATCAGGTTGTTAAACCCGACAGGATAGGAATGCTAACTCTTCAACTGTATCTTCAGTAATTACTGCCTTCCATAGTTGTTGTTGTCTTACCACATTTTGGTCAACTAATACTCTGGCCGACTTTAGGTAAGATTGAAACTGCTATCTTCAGACAGGAACTGTAGAGATTCAACATCTCTGCCCACTGCACC